>NW_027504944.1:0-40786 GCF_021521415.1 Bidens hawaiensis
CTAACTTATATCAATGTATATTGTGAATTTTCAAATGGTATCAACATCGATAATTTTCATAAAATTATATCTCGTAATAATTAGTGAAGTCATATAACAAAAAAACAAAAAGAAAGAAGGAAAAAAAAGAAAAAAAAAGAAAGAAAAAGAAAGAAAAGATACATTAATTCATGTGTTTTAGTAACAAATCAGCCTAAAGTGTTATTTTGAGTGTGCACTAAACACCGATAAACAATTATAAATTTGTAAGATAAACAAGAGAAGTTGTTGATTTATTACAGTAAGTTGATCATAATTGGTCTTAAAACCAGTTACTTACCGAGAGATAGAAATGTGAAATTATAAAATTTAAAAGTATATGTTTTTTGTCGTGTTTCATATATAAAATTTTAAAATTTATAAGGAATATATATTTTTCTATTTATCATGTGATTGTCATATTACGTACGTAAAATTAGAGAAAAAGTGATTAATTTATAATACAAATTCAATGTATATACAAGTTAAAATGAATGCATTATGTTTTTTTAGAAACAATTGCAAAAAAGAAAAAAGGACTCGTAAGAGAATTGAATAGGTCAGAAAGAAAATGAAAAACAATTAAAAAAATTAATATACCACATTTAAGATTGAGAATCGATCTTGGTGGGAAAGTAAAAAGTTACCATAAACACTAAAAGCAAGTGTGCTAACCAAGTAGATAACATGCATAATTGGTTTACAAATGAACTCTCTTTATTAATATGTGTATTAGTTAACTTGTCCAAGCAAGGTTTGTAAGTGGAAGATGCCGGGTAAACTTTGTCAAATTAATAATGAAAATTTTTCGGGCAAAGTTTAACTTTTTAATTTTATCAGGTAAGGTTTTAAACTGGATAAGATTATTATGTTTGACAGCTGATAATTCACTACACGACAAAATGGATTTAAAACCCACATTCAAAAGGTATAAAAGGGGGAGTTAGGGATATTTTCAACATTATTTTCCTCTCTCTCTCCTTCCACTGTAACTGCTTACTCTCAAAGAAACCTAACCGACTTATCATATTCGTCTCAAATACAAACCCTAATTTTAATCAGCCCCCTAATTCCGACTCGGTAAGCAATAATAATGTGTTTTCCGATAAGGATTAGACTATAATGGGCTTCGATTATGTACTTGATTACTTATACTCTGTTTTTGTGTTTAGGTTATTAATTTGTCGAAGATCAGGTTTTTAATAAAATTTCTCTCTTTCTTCTACAAATTTATAACATGAAATTGTGTAAAGTAATGAACTTTTATGCTAATTTCACTTTGAATACGTTTGATTGTGATGTTCATATATGGCAGAAGAAGAAGAAGTTCAACCTATGTATGCCTTTGAACCAAAGCATAATATGTGTGCACTACTGGAGGTCACTCCTAACAATGAGCTAGTGGAAAGGATGATTACATGGATGGCTAGATCCAATGTGAGATTTGCTTTCACAGAATGCCCAATCATCTACAGAAATCATTCCCTAGATTTCAGGCGATCTGCAAGACTAGCTGATGACGAAAATGGAAAAGAATCGAAGCAACTGTTGCAAGACATGAAATACATGTGATAGAAAGAATGATAAGAAGATGTCTGCAGTTACGTGATGATGACTATAACCATATTAATTTCAATACTGATCATTTACTGAGGTTCTTTGAGCAAATGATGGGGTATCAGGGAACTGTCCATGATAGACAATTTCAAAAGGGGATGTTCCCTATGTTGTATAGGTTCTTGATTCACCATGTGATACAAGGGTTTGCTCCAAGAAAAGGATCATGGACTCTGATGAGTTGTGATTTAGCAAATGCCACTGTTGGTATTATATATGATCTGCCTTTCAATTTTTCTAAGATGATATTTGATGGCATGGTTGGAAATTTGAAGAAGGCAGAAGAGGATAGTTTATTGCAATACCCTAGATTCCTACAGATAATCTTTAACATGGAATTACAAGATTTGCCCACAATTGGTATGACACATCAGCTGCAGAATCCAGACACATATAGAAGAATTGCATATACGGGAAGGGCAAACAAATTCATTTCCAACACCCCTTTTGAAATATTACCATGGTTGTTGAACCATGATTTGGAGATTATGTCGGTTCTTGAGTTAAGCTAAGAGGAGGAAGGAGGAGAAGATGATGTTGAGAGTGAGGATGATAGTTCTATAGATGGAGATGATGATCATGATGGAGATGAAGGAGGGGCTGGAGTAGCCATAGATGATGTTGCACTGGATCAGGGGGAGCAAATTGAAGAACCTGAACAACAACCACATACTCCACCACACCAACCATTACCAACTGACTTACCTATTCCAACACCACCACAATCACCATTACCCATTGACCAACCCATTGTACAATCACTACCACACTCACCACCACATGAAACCACTTAATACCCACCTCAAACCTTAACCTTGAACCAGCCTGACACAACAACTCTTATATCCCAACACCACAAATACCACCAACCACTTGCCCAATTCACTAAGATCCTTTTATTCCAAGCCCACCTCATACACAATCACCACCACAACCCATTATCCAAACTCAAACTACAACTCAAGAACAACCTGATTATGAACCTTTCTCTACATCACCACCCACAACACCACCCACTAACACAGACTCATTCCAAATAAATTTGGACTTGATGTTAGAGAATGCTGAATTGAGAAAGAGGAATGAGGAGGTCACCATGGAGAATGTTATGTTATTGGATAAGTTGGTTAGAGCTGAATTGAGAATTCAAGACCTGGAGCAGGAGGTTTAGAAGACCTCAGCTGCCCCAAAACAGGGGGAGAATATGAATGAGCCAACTAATTCTGTGATAAAAGTCGATACTGAGAAGGAAACAGGTGTAGAGGCTGTTAATGGTTTGAGATGCATCCTGAATGCATATGATGATGGTGAGGAAAGTGATGAAAGAAATATAAAGAATGTTGATTATGAAGGTGATAAATCAGATGTTGGAGAACAAAATTATGATGTGAATGATGAAGTTATGACTGTGGTATGGAGTGAGGAGGAGGAAGAAATGAGAAATGTTGAGGAGATAGGAGATGGAGTTGAAAAGATAAATGTTGAAGAAAATGTAGCTACTACTGATGTGGCTACTGATAATTTGACTAATGTGGCCATTGATACTTTAACTGAAGAACAGATTAATGAAAATGCTGCTATTGAGGAGCTAATTACTGAAATTGAACAACATGAAAGTTCCAAGAGAGTAGAGCATGATCATGAATTAGAAGCACTTGAAAGAGATATTGATGAATTTGAGCATGAAACTGAAGAAGAGATCCAGAGAAGATTGAGTAAGGGAAAGGCTAAAGTAACTGAAAAAGAGCCTGTTAAGGCTTATCCAGAGAAAGATACATTGTTTAGAGATGATGAAGAAGCCTTTGCTGCTGCCAGAAGAGAACAAGAAAATATTCTAAGAGAAACAAGGGAGAGGGAGATTTTGGCCCAAACCCTGACTCCAGAAGAGCTGGCAGAGCAAGAAGCCTTGATCAACCAAGCCAATTTGGCAAAAGTAATTAATGAAGAAGTGGCTGATCAAGATGTGATGGAGGCTTTGATTAATTTCAAGAGAGATGAGGAAGTAGACAATTCCATAGCCATGGTGGTTAGCATGTTTAAAAGCCAAAGTCAACCTGAAAAGAATTCAAATGAAACTGTTGAACCTACCAATCTGAATACTGAAATGATGAATGAAGAGGAGATTGGTGAGTCCATTACCTCAATGGCTGCAAAGAAATGAGCTCAACAGATTAAAGATGACATTAGACAGAAGCCAGATGAATGGGAGTGTGTGGATGATCCCAGGTATGGAAAGAAATACTCAAGAAAAAGGGCACCTGAACAGTCTGAACATGAAAGACCTACGAAGAGAGGAAAATGGGATGAGAAGAATAAATGTTATGTTGAAACTCCTGATGATGAAGATAGTCCAATCAGGGTAGTCCCACTTCAAACCTTGCAACCAGGAGAAAAGGTTCAAGGTGTTCCTGATGTTCCTGTTGTGAGTGAACCAATCCCAGAACATCCACCTTCAGATGAACCCAAGATTGATCCAGTTGATGAATCAACTGAAGAAGAGGATGAGTCTGATGAATCTGATGATGATGATAACAATGATGATCAAAGAAAAGGTGCTAAGACTGCCAATGTTGAATCCCCAAATGTGACAACGACTGGTAAAAAAAGGGATAACATTGAGCAGAGTTTGTTGAATGCCAAAATGAACAATCTTTTGATTAAGAAGTTGAAGGCACTTGGTGTGAAATTTGAAAGCATTACTCATATGAATGATGATGAACTGAATAAGAGACCTGAAGAAGAAAATGACAAGATCAAAAGAGCTATGCAACAAAAGAATAGAGATGCTCAGAAACACAGAGATTATCTATGGAAGCATGGTTATTCTGAAAAAGACTTGAGCCATTTCAATCATGACAAGCTTCAAGATCTCTAAAATAGTAAAAGAGAGAAGGTAATAAAAAATGTGTCAGAGAGAATGAAAAGATTGAGAATATGGAAACTTTGAAAAAGAAGTTTGGAGGTATGTACGGATACCTGTTGGAGAGAGGGATGACACCTAGAATGGTTGATTGCTTGGAAAATGATGCAGTTGAAACACTCTATAACAGAATGAAAAGAAAAGAAGAATTGAAAGAGTTGCTACAAACTGAAACAACCAATGTTAAACAAAAGGAATCAAAGCAAGAAAAGGAAAGGAAAAGATTCATAGAGAATCTGAATTTGCACAACCACTCTGAAGCAGATTTGAAAAAATGCAGTCTTAAGCAACTCAGTGATCTCTGCAATAAAAACAAAGAGGCTGAAAAAGAGATGGAATTAGAGAAAGCCAAACTGAAAATTGCTTCAGAAAAGAATAGACTTGAAACGATCTATAGCAAATATGGAGGAAAGTGTAAATATCTGATTGAGCATGGCAGAGCACTCAATGATGTGGAATCAATGACACAGGAGATGGTTGAGAGAGAATTCAAAATATTGAAAAGAAAAATTGAGAAAGATGAAGAACAATCTGAGCCTTCCACAAAGAAGAGAAAACTAATGACCTTAAGGAAGAAGCAAGAAGTTGAAAAAGAAAATTTAATAGAGGAAATAGCTGATGAAACCCCAATCTCAAAGGAATAAAATTCTGAAACAACTGAGGAACCTATTGTTCCTTGGGAGAATGAAGAGATGATCAATATTCTCAGGGGCATAATGATTAATCAAAGAGGAATGGATGAAGCCTCATTTGATGCATTAGAAAAGGAAGATTGGAAAAATCTTTTCTACATTCAAAAGGCTGATTGGGAAAAAGCTCTGAGGGAAGGTGAGAACCCTAGAAGCTTTGTGGATGGAAAGTTTGTGCGAGCAGGATTGTCAAATAATCTTGGGATAAATAAGATGATGCTTATTCTCAAAGAACAAGCAGGATATGATCTTGTTGAACTTGCCAACCTTCCACCTGAAATGGTAGAGTCAATCTACATTAAAACTTTCAACTTGGGGCCTAGAAAACCAATGAATTATATTCCTTTCCGGCCGCCAATTTCAAGAAGATATTCAAGAGGTGGAAGACATGGAAAAGGCGAATCAAGTAGGAGTGGATCCCAAAGAACATAAAAACCACAATCAGATGTGGATCTGCCAAGAAAACTCTACTATGATTCTGTTACTGAGTCTCTTAAAGTAATTATGGAAAGTAGGCAACTGAGAGACATTGTTGTGAGGAGTGATTTTCATGAATACACTCATGAACAAATGGAGAGGATGGCAGATCTCATTTTGTATGATTACAGAAACAGAAGCAGGAGGGCTGGAAGACAACAGAATGATCTATCCAAGTACTTAAGAGAAGAAGCTGACAAAGGTTTCCCAATCCTAAAAGAAAAGAGAAACTGGAAAACTGTCCATTTTCACAGATCTAAGAGAACTGAAAAGTTAAGAAGGATGAACATTGCTGAAAGGAACTACAAGATAAATGTCAGAGATAGAAATCCTTTGTCAAACATGAATACATGCATCCGTTTTCAAAGAAGAATGACACGCCCCAACTGCATAGTACAAAAGAATGGCATCGTTATTGAGATTGATTATAAAGAAGATGTTGACCAGTATGTGCTGATAAACTCTGATGGAAAGGTACCGGGGATAATCAAAACAGATGAAGACTTGACTTACCTGCATGATGAAGATCTGATGGATATAAGGATTTTTGCTTATTCCAGAAAGTCACACTCACTACCAAATCCTTGATATTTTTAAGTTAAGAGCTGCATCAGTAATAGTTGAGAGAAGACAAGCTGCCTTCAATGAAAGGAAGAGACAAGACTCATAGAGTAGGATTTACTTTGTAATGTCTTTTGACAGCTTTTGAATATGTAACTGTTTATGTCATTTGAATATGTAACTTTGATTTTGAATTTGATGTGTATTTTTAATCCTATGTAAGTAACTATAGATGTGTTTTGGGACAGTTGAGGTGTTCCAATCTAGGGGGAGATTGTTGAGTCAAGATTTGACCCAAAACTGTTCAGATTGAAGATTGGAATCTTCTCAACCTCCTCAGAAATGACTTAGTATGGAACCGGACACACCTTAGACTTCCGAGCAAGCTTTTACTTAGCCGGGTACAATATTTTGTCTATCGGGCAGGGTTAATTTCTTGAAGTCTTATTTAGTGGATATCCAGGCAGGGTTTACAAATTAGTGTATTACCGGGCATGGTTCACTAGTTTATGCTTATCCGGGAAAGGATCACTTTATCAAGCAAGTCTGTTCTTCATAGCCAAGTAAGGTTCACTCCCGAGTAAGCTTTAGGATAACCAAGCTCATGAAGCCAAGTAATTAGAAGACCGAGCAAGGTATTCATTAATAAGTATGGTCCAAGTATGCTTGATGTCTTGATGGAATATCTTAAGAATCATCGGGCAAGGTTCAACACAAGCAAGGAACAGTGCTACCAAGCACACTTTGCTAATAAGCTATTCACTAGCAAAGGGTTGAAGGGACCATTGAAGAACAAGGTTGCTCGTAAGGGTTTGTCGGGCAAAGTCTGGCAAAGTCAAGAAGATTGAAGTCAACCCGGTGAGTATTTTACTTGGTAAAATACTCTTCAAGTAAAGTCTACCAAGAAACTGTTCCCAGGCACACTTTTATGTTACCAAGTTATGAAGAATGGCAGAGCATACTCGGAAAGACAAAATTGATGCAAAGCCTACCCAAAAGACTTGTTTTACACTTAGGATTATTTCTGAATATGTAATTTGAATATGTTTTAGCATTTAGGGTTTCTAGAAGGAATGACAGCTGTCCAAGGGTGTCAGGCCTATTAAAGGAATAATTAGGGCACACCTGAGGACAACGATTGACAGTGGCTAATTACGATACTGAGTGAGAACATTTATTGAGAGACAGCCGTTCTTAGAATCGTACGGACATAACCTTCCTACCAAGAAACCCTAAATCGATTATCCTTTTGTATGATTGACTTTGTATGAATGGAAATCGTTTGAGTGAATCTTGTGTGTGTTAGTTACCTTTGATTTTTGATAGCAACTACCCTGTTTATTATTGATTCCGCCTTTAATAAACAGTAATCTTTCTAAATATAGCAACCCGTCATTAACTCCCTTGTCGACACATTTATTTGTGTGAGTTATGACATGATTTGAGTAAGATCCAGCTGAAATCGGGTACCTAACAGAACCTCTGATTGTTAGGGGTTTCACCAACTTCTAATACGATTTGGTTAGGAGTACTTAATTAATACTTATGATTGTTACATAGTTAGCAGTGCACAACTAAGAAGAGGTGTTATAGTTAACTCAGAGGGAAACAAGATCTAGGTGAGTTTCTAGCCCCTTCCTTTTTATGTTTTTCGGGGTTGTGTGCATACTCCTATATGAGTAGTCAATACCCATACCTTAAGTGGTAAGTGTATGCTATATTAATGTCATTGAGTGATTTAGAAAGAGTTAAGCATATGTACATAAAATGTGTGAGAAAGTATATAACCGAAGGTATGAAATGAATGTATGGTGGTATGGTTGTATGAAAAGAAGGGACCATACCCTTATAATATCTGACCCTTATAATATATATGACGGTAGGGATCAGAACCTTATAATATCTGTAGTGGTGGGGACCAGACCCTTATTATATTTATGAGGTTATAAGGCAAAAGACTCTTGAAAGTAGAGGCAGTTACGTATGCAATATGCAAGTTAAAGTATGTAAGAATGAAAGAATGTATGTATGTAAGTATGTATGAAAGAAAGACAAACATGTTAATTAAGAAATGAGTATATCTAGATACATGTGAATGTAATGTATGATACCTGATTAACTAGATATCACTCAATGTAGCTGACATTTAGTATGCACACATATAAATAGGCTAAAACAGCTAGCTTGAAGGAAGACACATGGCATCGGACTGCAGAGGCTGGCATCTTAAGAAGAATGTTACGAGGCTTTAATATAATATTTTAATATGTTTTAAGAAAAGTGTGAGATTGTTACGATGAGATTTGAATGATTATGTAATATATGGTTGAAGTTTAATGCTTCTGTGAAAGTTTTAATTCACTATGATATTTAGAACTATGTTTATGAGTAAATCCAACGACAATGTAAAGCACCGGGGCCGGGACCTTACACTAAACATCTTTTGCAAATGGGTATTTAGAATTCATTCGCTATAGTCCATAGCGAATGAGATCTCTAACTTAAAAAATGTGTAGCTAGTCTAACGAATGAATCTCATTAGCTAAACATGCTTAGAGAATGAGCCATATTACATTGTAATCTAATGAACAAACTACCCCTAACTTATTCGATCAGCTACGGACAACAAATTATGCACTAACGGATTCCCCCTTTTTGGTTGTTGTCGAATAATTTAACTACAAATAATCAGTCATGATTAATACATTAACAAAGTCCTCCTTGACTGATGATTCTTGGGCTTTTGTGGATAGAAAATCTTTAAGTCATTTTAGCAAACCAATTACTTGTAGCTTCTCATATTAGATCTCCCCCTCAAAGTAAGCAACTCCAGGTGATTATCCCGATCATCCAACTGCGTATGATATGGTTCAATATTTCAACAATTAGTATCAAGTCATTAGCTATCCATCAGCACCGGCAAAGCAAAAATATCTTTACGTTTGACATCGTCACACATCTTCATGAACAACCCGGTCACTCAAAATCTTTCACTTCGGTCTTCACTCTCTTGATAACGTTTATCCCAATTAACTATTTGAGGCTCTTTTACATCTCATTCGGTTGGATGCATTAACGTTTTGGGCATATGATGCAGAGTTCCAACTCTATAAATCAATCCCGAACAATCCTATTCTACAATCTGATGGCAATACTCGTATTTCTTCTTCAACAAGATCAATCCATCCAATAATTGTCCCCTTCAATAGATGTTATCTATCGTATACTTGTAGCCAACATAGTCTGGATCAAAGCTCTTTAGAAAGAAGTAACAGACACTCGTATCCCACATAGTCAGGTTTCAATCTCGATCAAATTAATCAACAATCGAAGAACAACTGCAGTCTTGAACCCGGTCAAACGTAGCTTCGCAACCATGAAATTACCACCCGAATTGCAGTAATTTTCCAAGAAACCCTTGAAAACAGAGGGAGACACAAGCCAAATAAACTCCTTTGAAATTTTTATTACTCCCCCTTTTCTTGACAAATTCGGCTAGGTCATGAACATATCATAAAAAATCACTAATAAACTCCTCTTTAAATTAATCGTGGTCTCCCCCTCGGCCAGTAGATATGCATGAAAAGTCGGCCAGAAAATATATCGCCAAAAGTTTTAAGAAGATTGCCCCACATATTATCCCAAAAAAATTTCATTTAAGAAAAATTTTCCAATATATAAATATATATATATATAGGTGGGATCTAGAGAGAACTGCTTTTAAAGTGAGAACTAGAGAACTACTAAAGAATTGTTTTTAAGTTTTTTAAAAATTAATATTTCGCGATTTTTTTTCTTTCCTCCTAATAAAATGATATTATTCCTAAAAAAATCTATCGATGTAATGCATATGTGCATTAATGTGTATTGCATATATAAAATAGTATTTTGTTGCATATAATACAGCATAAATGCATTATATAATACACACTATTGAATATATGCAAATACAACACTAATAATTGTGTGCAAAATACACTATCGCATATATGTATTACAACACTAATGCACATATGCACGATATCAATTTTTTTTAATATAACACTATTGCAAATATACAATACGAACAACTGTATATGTGCTATTCAACACTGTTTCAAATTTCAAAAAGCACACTATTGCATATATGCATTATAAAAAAGTCGATGTATTGCACATATGCATTACAAAGAGTTTTTTTTTATTTTTTAAATTTTTAGATGTTTTTGTGGTGAAGAATAACAAAGTATATGAATGATGAAATAAAAAAGTTTAAAAATATATTTTTTAATTAAATTATAAATACTTCATTATTTGTTTTCTAGTTCTCTCTCTAAGGAGAAGTTGTCTCTTGATTCTTTCCCTATTCACACACACACACACACACACACATATATATATATATGTTAACTACGAACGAATGAGATTTCATTCATTGTCCACATACGTTAACCTTGTGTCCTCATTCGTTACAATTGAACGAATGGATCTCATTCGTTATATGTATTGCGGAAACCGTTAAAACCTCTAGCGGTATCTAATCATAACATGATACGTACACGAGACGATTACATTAACAATACTTTATTGATTACATTACTGTTCATACATTACATACAATTAATCCTAGAGAGAATCTGTCAGCATAATGTTACTTGAATACATTAAACAAAGATCTGTTATGCCAAATGAACATGATCAACCTATTTATAGGCCCATTCCTCATTCGCTATGTAACACTAGAGAATGAGGTGATCCCATAACGAATGGCTTAGCGAATGGGCATTACTTTAACGAATGAGCATTCATTCGCTATAGTCCATAGTGAATGAGATCTCTAACTTAACAAATGAGTACCTAGTATAACGAATGGAAACATGCTTAGCGAATGAGCCATATTACTTTGTAATCTAATGACTAAACTACCCTTAACTTATTCGATCAACTACGGACAACAAATCATGCATTAACAATGGAGGAAGACGTACTCCATGCGTTCAAACCACTTAAGTAGAACAATAGCTTCATTCGATACAACATACTTGGGTAGGTTAGCAGTGGTGACTAGCTTGTAGGAACAAGTAGCAGTATTAGCGTTTGCGGCTACGACATTGATGGTGTGCATTTTAACCATAAGTTCCGGGAGCATAGTAGCCATCTCTTTGGCAAAGTAGAAATCCATCTTCTTCATGGAGTTCTCCTTGATTCTAACAACACGAAGTTAATGATCGAAAGCCTTACTTCATTAAAATTTAGTAATTGATTGAGGTTGTGGTTGAGGATTTTAGAAATTCTTAATAAGGATGAAAATAATTCAATAATTTAAAGCTTTATCTGAAAAATGAAACATCCATGAATCACCATTGGTTTCATGTTTTATTTAACAAATAAAATTTAAAATAAATAATTGAAAGTAAATTGATTGGATTTTCATTATTCATCATGTTTATCTCATCAAACAAATGATATTCAAAAATAAGAATCAATATTTGGGTTGTAAATGAATCACCATGGATCTCCAATAAAAAAGTTCATAATTAAATCAAAAACTAAGATGAGCGATCGAAGTGAAAAGTGGAAGTATTTCAGGAATCACCCAATACTTCACCCACTCACTCAACTAAATTAATAAGAAAAAACTGAGTTTAACCATTAACCACCGTGAATTCGGTTATAAACGAGGAATGTAGCTATCTTTATTCAAGATAACCACTAAACTACTTAAAGCTATGAAGTACGTAACATATTTTTGCTTTGTCTTATAAAGTCAAACACGATGTTTGGAATTCCCCATGAAAGATCTTTCCTTTGATTCTCGGAGTCGTTTTGCCAAGGTCCAAATCATAGTAGTTTTCCCCTTTCCGGCTACTACGAACACCTATCCCACCTTTTTATACTTTAAGGAAAAATAGAAAATAAAATAAAAAAATCAAGGCGACTTTTAAGAAATTCCCCAAAATTACAACTGCGATTTTGAAAACAATTTTGAGGATGAGGCATAGCCTTGGAGTAGTGTGTGTGTGTGTATTAGTCATAAAAATATATAATTAATTTAGCAAGCTAGGAACAATAAAATATAAGCAATTAGAGCAAACACATAAGCACGCATGGGACTCTAAGCATGCTACTAGGTCATCACATCTAACGGCCTATCCATAGCCTTCAAATCCGATATCAATCTGTCAAACCCTAACCTACGGTGGAATATTTCGAGGCTCAACGGATTGCACAGTAGCTCACAAGACACTATTAATAATAATGACAATAACTATTTAATTTATTTCATAAATTGAAGTACATCACAACAACAAAACATTCCATAATTCAAAACAAACTAAAACATGTCTTTTAAGTGGAAAATATGCTAAGGTCCAAAACAACTAGCTTCAACTTTAATCATCTCAATGTAAGTGCCTACAACATGAGTAAAAATAGATATATCTGTCAACACAAAGGTTGGTGAGCAAAAATACTGTTTGATGCATATAATAGTACAAACACAATTCATATGGGGATATGGAATAACAACAATTAAATATCTCAATAACAAATAAAAAAATCATTCATCATGACACTAGTTTGGTCAAGCTACTAAGACGAACGTAAGATCTTACTAACAAGGATGAGGATAAGACCACTAACAATAAAGCAATAACACTTAATTCATACAAAAAGTAACACCTAATTGAGCAATACACGTAAACGCATTTAATATAATTGTGGTTGAGGATGATAAATTATAATAATGAGTTTTGTGGTATACATGTTTTCCCTAAAACAATAAAACGAAAAAGAGGTGTGATTTACTCACCTTGAAAATAGGCGAGTGGAGAAATATATAGTAAAATAACTTGAATTATAAGATAAGCGAGCTGACAACCGGACTCAACCAAAATAATCTATGAAATCAAAATAAAATTCTAACATTAATAATACGAGGATGGGAACAAAAATTAATTAAAACTTGAGACCTTAACATACAAAAATAAGCTTAAACAAGTGTTCGGTTCGAATGTCGATATGAGATCGGATTCGGGTTCAACACAACCAAAATAGAATAACAAACATAAACCATTGAAAAGTAATATCCTAATTCGGGTTAATTAATGGTGTAATTGAAAAGCCCTAAATGTTCATAACATAAACCCTAAATTGAATTTGATTCTATTGAACATGAAATCCCCCGAATCTATTAAAATTAGATGAGGTCTTTCGTTCAAGGATTGATGATTAATAATAAAAACCAAAACTTACCCGAGAATTGATGAAAGAACTAGAAGAGATTTAATTGGAAGACCCGTTTGACGTTGAAAAGTCAAACCTTGAAGAAAACTTTAATTAATTTTAAATTCGGAAGGAAAAGATTAATTGACGAAATGAGTAGCAGGGAAGAATGATAATAAACCTTTGTTTATATAGGAATCGGAATCAAGATTCATGTTTATTGACAACTTGGAAATATTTTGTTTAAACTTGAATGTATGAAGATAAACACTAAATATGATTCAAGTTTGCATATTTATCTCGAATTAGAGGATAAAACTTATTGGTTTTTGATAGACTATGATATTTGAACATTCTAGAATCAACAAGCCGGATAATAAATAAGATTAGAATGGATTAACGGATTAATCGAGTTGAAAAACAAACTAAAACCGATAAGCTACATGGGCCTTGCCACGGGGCGCAAAAGCCCCCCCCCCCCCACACACACACACACCACACTATGGCGTGATTCTATCATATTTCTAATTTTGTCACTTTTAGTCCCTATTGTTTTCGGAAAAGCATGTTAAGCTCGAATTAAGCGATTTAAGCGATATTTTAACAAGTTTGGATTATGTAACAATGTAGAATGAATTAAACACAATTAAGTACTAATAAATACTGGAATGTATTGATAATGGAAGATCCCAATTACATAACCAAGTCGGGTAAACAAATACAAATAACCCAAAAATTGACGAATGCTACAAAATCCACGCAAAACGGTTGCAAGTTGAAGCGAATTCAGTGAGGATTGAGTTACAGGTTCAGAATTAAACAAAAAAAAATAAATTTGTCAACACTCAAATACAACAAATTAATTCACATATTTAAAACTAAAAAATAAAAACAAAACCTACATATTTAAAACAATAATAAATCACTGCAAACAATAAAAAAGACAAGGAACATCTTACACCAATTCGATCGGTCGTAAAAAATAATATTAAAACTGTTGGGTCTAGAGAATTGACAAGGAAAGATTGAAATCTTCTCAACCTCCCAAGAAATTGCTGAGTATGAAACTTAAACAAACTTGGACACTCTGAGCAAGGTATTTACTAATTCATGCAAGATATCTTATGCGAGTAGGGTTATCTTATTGAATTCTTCCAAATTTTAAGCTTCGAGCAAGCTAAACTTTGTCGAGCAAGGCTGCATTGAATAGTATGGTTTTCATCCGAGCGAACACTTGATTAATCTAAGCTTAAACCAAGTTCACAAGTGACCTGGTGGGTCAAGCAAGAATTTAATATAGAAGAATCTCAAGTATGCTTGTAGGGAGTATGTGGAATTTATGCCATACATTACTACAAACATAGTTCAATCTCGAGCGAAGCTAAAGTACCGAATATACTTAGTTTGCTTCAATAAGTTTAAGTCCAAGACTGAAAAGATTCAAGCAAGAACCATGTTTGATCGTGGGATATGTCCAAGCAAAGTTTGGATATAATATGAAGTTTGAAGTTTGCTGGGGAAGAATAATTTCTTAGGAAAATATTCCAGGTAAATCTACTCGAAGAATACTCCGAGCACACTCGTGGATTACCAGGTCTACTCGACAAAGGAACAAGTTTACTCAAAGACCAGTTTTGACACTTGTGTTTATTTTGAATATGTTTTGTAATGATTAGGGTTTCTAGAAGGAATGTCAGGGTTCCTATAAATAGAATGATACGTCTCATTGATGGGATACAACCTCTTAGCACACATTTCGAGAACGTACTGATTATTCTCTTATAGGGTGCGGCACCTGACATTCTCACCTGTAACCCTAAAAATCTTTCCGTTGTACCTTTATGACTAATCAATATGATGGAAATATTTTGAGTTGATCGTGTGTCTATCTTTTGGAATACTTACTACTATAAGAAACATCCTAATTCAAGCTGATTCCGTCTGCTTTTTATCAAGGGGTCTTTACATATTTGTATTTCGTGAGTATTCATGTCTATTAAGTTGTTTGTGTCACAAATGGTATCAGAGCCGGCGAGCTCGGTGAATATCATTTTGTTGCTTTACGGTGCGCTTATGAAGTTTTGGTAGATTTGAGCTGATTTAATCAAGGTTGAAGACAATGATGTAAGCAAGACCACTGTTCCATTGAAGAGTGACATTAACTACTCTGTTTTTCTTCTCTTTAGATCTACTATTGTAGGAGGTTTAAAAGTGTTCTTATCCTAGATTTACATTCTTTAAGTTAATATTGTGTCTAGATCTTGGTCAGAATCCTTTATTTTCATCAGATCTGAGAATATTTTTTTTCAGATCTACAAAGTTTTAAATTTTTTTCCATAATCTTCTCAAGTTTTTAGTCATTTTACTTTGAATTAAGTTGTTGAAATTCTAAAATAAAAAAAATATTTTTCTCAAAGTCTTTGATAAACATTTTCAACATGACAAACGGATGACCAAGAGGTGTCTAGTAACAAGATTCCTAGGCTTTTGGGACAAGAAAACTATATCTAACGGAAGGTATTGTTTGAGGCGGTTGTGAGCAACAATGACACAAAACTATGGTGTTCCATCAAACAAGGACCATATGTTCATACTACTACACCAAACAACAACCAAGCTATTGAAGGACAAATGATAAAGCATTGTTCATACTTAAGTTGGGTTTATATTGGGAGATTCTTACAAGTGCCAATCATCATACAACTTCCAAGGGCATGTATGATTCAGTTGTTGAAATGTTTGAATGAAATACTGAATTAAAAGACATAAAGAATGATAGACTGTAGCTGTAATTAGACAAATTTAAGTTTAGAGAAGGGGATAGTCTAAATTTAGTTTTGCAGAGGTTTGTGGCCATTAAGAATGAAATAAGGACAACTGATTTACAAATCACAGACTTTGACTTGAACAAAAATTTATTGTTGTTACATGTTTATGCGTCTAGCTCTTTGGATAATGTATTTTGGTCTTTTATGTAAAGTACATGGGTATTTTGGTAAATGTTTAGCACATTCGTCGTAATGTAAGAATCATTTGTTAGTGTAGCTAATTGCTAATGAGTGCCCATATGTTTATTCATGTTCATTCGTTAATCATGTGAACAATGAATGTGAACAATAAATGTGCTGATTCGTTAGTATAACTTATAGGAGCTTAACATATGATAGAGAATGATGCACATTCATTATGGCTTATATAACCAATGAGGCCATCTCTTATATATACCCTGTAAAGTATTGAATTATGAATAAGTTATTATTATTATTATTATTATTATTATCAATTATGACTGTACTGTTACTCTGTCCCATTGTTCCCTCAACACACAGTGTACATAGTTAACATAATCAAACTTAATCGTAATCATATCAAAGACTGGATCCTTAACGTAATGATTCTTTACTAACCAATACACAGTTTCTCAAGTGGTATATTCACTTGTGTCTGGTTAAATTATGATTATGAAGGTTATACGAATCAATTGATGTACAAATTTATTGTTAATCGTTTCAAAACGTATTGAATTTGATTTTAGATCTGTACGGACTTGAAACCAATCAATTAACTACTATAATCATGTTAAATGATATCGAATTGATGTTCGCATTGTTCATGATGATGCTCTGATTATCTGTAAAGGTTTAATTGTATCAATTTGTTATAATTCAAGGAATTGAGGTTTAAGTTTATTTGGCGGGAACCAAGGGTGATTATGACTTGCTATGGTCAAAACTGAGGTTGATTTGGATTGTAATTGAGGTTTGGATTGGTCTAAATGTGTTCAGAATGATGAGACGAGTGTTTGGATTGATCAAGTGTTGAAACTGATTGAATTTTGGACGCATTTGACAAGTTTTAGTGTGGTTTGGATTGTGTTTGGTTTTGGTTTGAATCTTTATATTGGTTAAAGATTTGAAGACTTGAAGGTTCATTCATTACCGTTTGAATGTTCATTTGTTACACATAACTGCTAATTCATGTGGCAGTTGTAACGATTTTTTCTAACTGTCTTTCAGATCTAACAACCCATTCGTTCACTTAAAACTTTTATTTGTGATAACAATCATACGCTATTGTTCATTCGTTTGAATAATATCATTCATTCGTTAGTGTTCATCCGCTTGAACGGTAACATTCGTTACTTGTCATTCAAAAATCTCACATTCGTTACCCAAGACGAACTCATTCGTTAACCAAATAGACTCATTCGTTACTAAAGTATCTCACAATCGTTACCCATAACTATCACATTTTGATAATTTCAACCCTAAACTTTCAATTTTAACAGTTTTCACCCTAAACTTTCAAAATGGATAATAACTATGCTTTGGCTTCTCAAAACGCTCTTACAAAACAGATGTTTAACTTGGTTACTGAGATCGGGTGGAACTAAATGCCCGAGACTCATGAAGCTGTGTCATTTTTCAAAGTGGGAACCGAGGTTTTGAGCACATTTGGGATATGTTCATCCTGATTGTATTCATAGCTTAGATGTTGTGTATACTCCTGCGATGCTCGGTGATCCTACTACAAACTATACCAAGAAACCTTTTGAATCTTACACAGCTGAAGAAAAGAAAGCTTTGGAAATTGAAATAGAGGCCTATTATACTCTGACTATGGCTTTACCAGAGAATATATTTCACCAAGTTGGAAGCATTAAAATCTGTGCTGCATTCTTTCATCATCTGAGGATGAGAAGTATGGGAAATACTCAAGAAAGAAAGAAAAAAAGTGATGCTTAAGTTTCAAATCAGAAACTTTAGTTTATTGAAAGGGGAAACTGTGGAAGAGATGTTGGCAGGGTTTTGTCATTTAACTGCTGATATGACAAATTTGAAGATGTAACCGAGTCAATGTGATTAGATTGACACCATGAAGAATGCTTTACTAAGTTCATATTCTACCTTTCTGCTTGTACTGAAAGAGAATAGTTTCTTCAAAAATTATAACCTTACTGCCATGGAGTTCATGCAATAGATTGAAAAAAAAAAGAATATGATTTGAAGTGTCAAAATTCATCAAACGATAATCAAGACCCTACCTTCTATCGTGGATCACTTCCAATGAGTAGCAGTTCTGTTCCAATCACTGCTATTTATTCATAAAATAGTAAGATATTCCACAAGGTAAAGAGGTTGTTCCTAATGTATGCTTGATGGCATCTGGATCTGGTAATTCATCTGCTAGGTCAAGTTCTCAGATTTGACAACCACCACAAGTAAACATGAAAGAGGTTGAACAACAATTTGCTTTCATGAGTGCTTTTATGACGTCTTATGAACAGATGGTGGGTAGCAAGATTGCTTCAAGTGAGCTGACGGATGAGACTTAAGACCAAATTGATCCGGATGATCTTGAGTTGATGGATCTAAAATGGAAAAAGACTATGATTGTGAGAAAGTTGAAGAAGTTTATGTAGAAAACTAGGAGGACTTGCCAACACTAAACAAGAGGGTCGGATTTGATAAGTTTAAGGTCCGATGCTACAACTGTCAAGAATTTGGTCACTTTGCAAAGGAGTCCGACAAACCAAAGAAAGGATATTCGGAACCCCGAACTCAAGAAAGAAGTTCAAGCAAGAAGTATAATCACAAGTCTTGATTGCTGTTGATGCATTGAGTTGGTTGTGTAGTTTCAGAATGCGATAGATGATAGATTGACTGATGAAAGTGATGAACCAGGTACTGAGACTGATTATGATGTTTCAAGCCAGGAGCGACAAGATTCTTTTGCTTGCATAGCCGAAATGGAAGAGGTTAGTTCTAACTCTTCTACTTTTATGTCAGTTGAGTCTTTTAAAGTAATTCCAGAAGTTGTTAATGAAACTGTAACCTCACAATGCTCTCAATGTGATGAAAGCAAGTCTAAACTTGATAGATTCGTCATCATAATGAGACATTTGTGAAAGATTGTAAGGCCCCGGTCTCGGTGCCTTACTTGGACGTTGGATTTACTCATAAACAAAGTTCTAAATATCATAGTTAGTTAAAAATTTCGCGGAATAGAAAAAGAGCAATCATATATTATATGACCTAGAAATTGATTATGTGACCTAGAAATTGTGCCTCACGCAATCTTAGCTGGGTCCACAGTAATCCCTTCAGGATTGATTATGTGACCTAGAAATTGTGCCTCACGCAACCAGAATGCACACTTCGAAAATTTAGCATACAGCTTTCTGCAAAATTTCCAATACTTCTCTTAGATGTTCAACGTGATCAGACTCGGTCTTTGAATATATCAATATATCGTCAATGAACACGATAAATGATTTGTGTAGCATCGACCGACATACCCTATTCAACATATCCCTAAATGCCGCGGGAGAATTCGTTAGACCGAACTACATCACGAGGAACTCGTAGTGTCCATACCGCGTCCGAAACGCCGTCTTAGGGATGTCTGCCTCTTTCACCTTCAGTTGATGATAGCCTGTTTTAAGGTCCATTCGTGAGAACCAACTTGAACCTTGTAGTTGATCAAACAAATCATCAATCCATGGCAACAGATATATGTTCTTCACCGTAAGCTTGTTCAACTTTAAATAGTCAATAAACATTCTCATACTTCCATCCTTCTTCTTAACAAACAACACTAGTGCGCCCCATGGGGAAACACTTGGTCTTATAAAACCTTTATCGAGGAGTTATGCAGTTGAGACATTAGTTCTTTCATCTCAGACGGCGCCAGGTGGTTAGGTACTTTCGCGACGGGCTATGCTCATGGTATTATGTCTTTTTGAAATTCTACCTCTCGCTCCGGTGGTAACCCCGAAAGGTCCTCAGGGACCACTTCGGGGTAGTCGCGCACAATAGGAACATCTTTCACTTCTATCATCTCGGTCATAGCTTTGACAACATATGCCAGGTAGGCACCGCACCCTCGCCTTAACAATTATTCGGCTTTTATCATCGAAATGACATTAAGCCCTGAACTTTCTTTATCACCATAAAACGTCATCGTACCACCATGTAGGTTCCCGGACGGATCTTACACGGGATATCGCTATCTATGTAGGTGCGGAATCCCTGCGTAGGTAGTTACGAGCGTAGAATACGTAAAACAAACACACGCGATACAAACGAACACGTTATATAATATAACTTGAAACACGTCTATTACAGACTCTATCTCTCGTCTATCGACTTGCTGAATTACACGTGATTAACCAAAACACTAACAGACCAACTGATTAACCTCAAACAGCTAACCCGTAAACTATTTAAATACACGACAACTTCGCCTCAGGCGAAGTTGTCAGTAACTTCGCTCGTTGAACAAGTTCGCCTAGGCGAACTTGTCGACAACTTCGCTTGTTCAACAAGTTCGCCTAAGCGAACTTGTTGACAACTTCGCTTACATACATAAACATAAACTTAAACATAATTACATTACAGACTCGATTACAAACGCTAGACTATGAACTACTAACATTTATGTACCAACAGACTCCCCCTTGGCAGTAGCTTCATATCTTGATCTTCAAAGCTTGTGTCTTGTAATCTCTCGTCTTCTCTCTTCATCTCTTCATGCATGCACTCCCTGTCTAACACATACAGAAACCAACTTCTGGTACTTCTTAGCTTCCTCTTTCCAAGCAGGAATGTAGAAAATCTTCTTAGCATGTAGTACCTGCAAGTCAGCTTGAGACAGATTGACTAAGTGCATAGGATCATACAGTCTCATGATCTCTTGCTCATCTTCATCCTCCATGACCGCTTCAGCAGTTTCACAATCCACGTACCACCACTTCAAGTCTTTCAAGACGTTCTTGGGCATCACCTTCATCGGCACTTCTTTTAAATGACGGACTGGTTTATACTTCATAACCATCCATGGTTTGCCGTCTGCCCTCATCCCTCTATCTTTGTCTTCTACTAACTTCCCTTTCTGAGGCTTCAGAAGTTCAAACTTTTTATCTTTAATGGCCTCCTTCCAAACAATTTTCCCAATTACTCTCACCATGTTATCATCGCTTCTGTTTATCAGCCCCAGTCTTGCTAAGTCTTTCACCTCACACTCCGGTAAGGTATTCAGGGATCTTAACATCTTCTTGAAGTACTGAATGCCGTCGTAACGTTTGATCACAAATAGTTTCAACTCTTCATCGTACAACCAGCATATGATTCCCTTCTTTGATTCTGCATATCCCTTTATATTATATGACTTTTTGAACATCGTTGGTACTGCTGGCTTCTTCGTCTTTACAAACCACTGAGCGCAGCCTTCCTTCCAGTTTGGCTGATCTTCCCACTCAGTGTTGTCAACTGCAGCATCTTCACATATAGTCGACTGTTCAACCACAGGGATCTCATGCTCTACATTTTCTTCAACAATCTCTCCTTCTTCTATCACATTCTCAACCACAATTTCTGCACCAATCTTTTCGATCTCATCGATTGGCAGAACATCATCTTCATTTATCAACTCATCATCCTCTAACATATCGTCAATCTCTTTCAGCGCATCAATCATATCATCAACAATCTCAACATCTTCAACCACATCCACATCAACAGCAACCACATCATCACCAGATACAAACTCCCCCTCAGCTGTGGAAGCCCCAAGAGCTATAGTAGTTCTTGGCAACTCACCACCTGCATCTTTCGATGCATTGGGATCATCGTCTCGGTCTTCTCTTCTTTTGGTCCTCAGCTCATCTCCTCTACAGCTCATCTCCCCCTGAGATGCCAAGAACACCTTCAAGGCATCTATAACTTTCCCGTGCTCAGCCAGGAGGGATGCCTGCAGTTGATTTGCTTCCACTAGGCTTTGAATAGTCTTGGACTGCTCAGCTACAATCCGCTCTAGTGAAGCTATTCGTTCCGAGTCTGAAGTGGGCGTGACCGCAGGTGGTACCGTACCCGATAACCCTGCAGTAGTGGTGACCGTAGACTCGACAAATCGTGCTACTACCACCGATGGAGTAAGCGTTTGAGATGGTAGAGACACAATTGCTGGAGTCGACGTCTGGACGGCCGTGATCGATGGAATGTCAGCCGACGATGTAGCCATTACGGGAACAACCGTAGCGCTTGTACTCGATACCTGCACAGAGGTAGGAACAAAGGACATACCAGACAGGGCAGGTGGAGCAAAACGTACCAACCGTGAAGTCTCTCCAGCTCCTACACCCATACCTGTCCTTTCCCTTCGTGAACGCTTTCTCACCAGCTGCACAGCTTCTTCTTCATCATCTTCCTCGTCGTCGTCGTCAACAATTCTCTTTTGTTTCCCAACTGTTCTCTTATGTGTTACCATCATCCGTCTAGCCTCTTCCATCACATCATCAAAGTCAGCCTGTGGACCCGAGACTTGAATATTCTCTTGAGGATCAACTCGGTCCATATCAAACATTCCTTGGCCTCCCAACATGGCAACAAGGTCAATCTCTGCAGCTGACACAGCAGCAGATACAGCAGGCGCAGCTGATACAGCCTGGGGTGCTGCCGCCTGTTGTGGTCTTGGGTCTCTGAACTCGTCCCCTGCCGCAGGCACATACTCCGGGTTTATAAGGTACCCAAAGAGCGGAGTATGCCTGGGACGCAGCTCAGGCTTGCTTCGTGCGCTGGAAGTGCGACACTGTGCAAAGATACGTTTTGTCACACTTTCCACGTATCGAATAGGGCGTCGTTGAGGCAGCGTCGGAGCCACATGATTGAAAATCATCTGTAGGAATCGTGGATACATTGTAAACCGCTCACGCGCCACAGCCCTTCGTTGCCTATCGATCTCGTAAAAGATCATCTGGCTGAAAGAATATCTTTTATTATAAGTCAACGCAGTCATAGCAGACTGCATTGTCGCACCCATACCATCAGTGCCTGCCTTCCGTCCTGACATACATACGATCATGACGTGCATAAGGAAGCGCCACTGATCTAAAAGGAATCCCTTCCTCCGTTGAGTGTCCCCTAAGAGACCAGAATACCCCATCCTGAGGAACGCCCCATCACGGAATGGCGCAACAAACTCCGTTGGGTCATCCCTCGTCTCTTCACCAAACTGCAACGCCACCCGTATTTGTTCAGAAGAAAACTGAACAACTTGACCGTTTACGGTGGCTCGCATAACCGGGGGTTCAACCCGGCAATCGTACTCTACCGTCTCCCAAAAGTCTTCAATATTCGGTAGGGAAATGGGCAGGGTAGTTGTTATTGCGTGAAATATCCGTGAGCGCAGGAGAAAAGTAATTATCTCCCTATAGTCCTCCACGCCCTTTGCATCTGGGTCAAGTGTTATGAACTGGTTATGAGCTGGGAAGAATTGTCTGTGATCATCACCGTCATCACCTGCACCTCCTGCACCTCCAACAGCAGCCATATCTGCACTAAACGAACCAAGTTAGATAAACGTTTAAGTTGTACACCAGTTCGCTTGATTACCAGGAGCGAAGTTGTGATCAAACCTGTAAAGGCGAAGTTAAAGGTGAGGCGAAGTTGGGAACAACTTCGCTTCATCTTTAAGTTCGTCTAATTAATTTTAAGTAAAATGGTCTGGGCGAAGTTAGTGATAACTTCGCCTCATCACAACATCGTCTCAGGCGAAGATAAGGGTTAGGCGAAATTAAGTCTCTGGCGAAGTTGCGGACAACTTCGCCTCAGGCGAAATTAAGCCCCAGGCGAAGTTGCGGATAACTTCGCCTAAACCCTAACTTCGCCTGAACTGAATCGGCGATTGTTAGCATTCTAACAGCCGGAATCCGATGATTCGGCAAAGTTTGACGATCCAGGAGACTTTAACACATGATATTACGGATGGTTAGATGAAAAGATCGTCCATGAACACGTAATACAAGTTTGTAAATCTCGGTTTTGAAAGGTCACCGGACCGAGGTCACGAAACCGTTCAAAACGACCTATGAAAAGCATCACTGTCTTTGGATATACGGTTAATCGATAACACACACCTTGAATCTATGAACGAAACTGAGAAAAAGGATCGAAATCGGATACGAATCAAGTTCGCCGGATAATAGTTAAGTTCGCCGGGTTTCTCGGAACAACTTCGCTGAGATTTTGAAATAATGAATATTTTACTGTTTGAAATCCTTATATAGGGTCAGAGTTGGTCAGGCGAAGTTACGGATAACTTCGCCCAGGCGAAGTTATCCACAAGTTCGCCTGATTCAACAACTTCGCCTATATTTTCATAACCAAACCTTATAATTTTGAACAATTTGAATTAACTCTTAAAAACTTTCCTTTAAGAAATAAACGACATGATCAATTCTAAGTAACCAGTTAAAAAATCATAAAGCTATCTAAGTACAAAAACGTAATAAATTTAAAGTATAAGGGATCAAATTTCAGTCTCGATAGGGACTGCTACGTTTTAGAAAAGATCCGAACAGGAATCATACTAACTACGTGACTGTCACATAGATCCGTGTTTAGCTGTATTATGACATATAGAGACAGGTTGTAAGCAGGTATAACTTAAAATGGTTTTCATCGTTTCTGTGATACGAGTTAGGTTCAATTAATCCTTAAAATTTAAGTGGGCAACAACTCAGAAATATTGATGCCTCCTATCTATCCTCAAAGCGTATTTGGCTTTCCCCAAGTCACCCCGAATTGACTTCAACCCTTAGTGTCTGATTAAACATGTATGTACTCTTCTTCTGGTTCCCGTTCTTCTTCTTACTCTAAGATAGAGAAGTCTTGATTTTATGATCACTAATATGTTACAATAACTTCAAATATTTTTTTGTTTTTTTTTTTTTTTTTTTTTTTTTTTTTTTTTATGAACAACATAGACTTCAAAGTAGAAATTAACTGCAAGTCCCGAATCTGGATCACTGCAGTATCTTGAAACGCTATCTTCACAGGAATCAGAACACACATGGGCTCGTGTATGACTGGGTAATCGCTTTTCTGCCTATCATTCGAAAAGATATATATGAAGACATGCAAAACTCTTAAGGAGTTTCCACGTAAAATCAAGTAAAATTAGTTTGTATCACGTCTACTTTTACGTACCATAAAAAGTTACCATGACATACAATGATTGTCCTAAAGCCTTTTAAGCCTAATAACTTCACTAGTTAAGCACACAAAGTTAGTATATCTATCATTTTCCAAGGTTGGATCAATTTTCCGTTTAACATAGCAACGAACTTCTTACGAAGTAACAGACTTGAAAAGTAATTTCATTTCCCACAAAAAATTTTGACTTCAATCGCCCCGATCACGTCAAAGTCCTCAGGTAAACGGCAATCCTGAAGATCCAATGGATCAACTGGACCGACCACATACAAGTATGTGTCCTTCTAACTAAGTATGAACGACTAATTTTCAGCGACAGAACGAAAACACATCATAACCGCCCCGGTCACTGTCAGTCATCTGGTTAATGGCGACCCTCATTCTCTACAAGTAGAAACGAGGACCAAAACATATCCGAGGATATGTCCATCAAACTGAGGTAACCGACTAATTTTAAGCAATAGTGACGTTTTTTTTTTTTTTTTTTTTTTCAAATAAACACAAAAAAAACATGGTTACTCGGGATTGATCATCCCGTTCAGCTCAATTAGGTTTTGAAATCTGGATTTATCAAACGCTTTTGTAAATAAATCAGCGAAATTTTCTAGCGTATCGACCTTAATCAGTTTCTTCTCAGCACAATCCCGTATGAAATGATGACGAATGTCAATATGTTTAGTTTTACTATGTTTCACGGGATTGTTAATTACTGAGATGGCAGCAGTGTTATCAATTAAAATAGGAGTGAGTAAGAAATTCAGACCATAGTCGCGCAATTGTTGCTGAATCCACAAAACCTGAGAGCAGCAGTTGGATGCTGCCATATATTCAGCTTCGCACGTAGAGATTGCGACTGATGTCTGTTTCTTGCACTGCCAGGAAACTAATCTTCCACCGAGAAACTGACATCCTCCTGTTGTCGACTTCCGACTCTGATTGCACCCTCCATAATCAGAATCTGTCTAAGCAACCAGTTCCACGTCTTCTCCCTTCGGGTACCACAACCCTAGCTTCGGCTTGCCTTTGAGATACCGCAAAATCCTCTTCACACCCTTCATGTGAGATTCCTTTGGGTTTGCCTGAAAACGAGCACAAAGACAAACATCAAACATTATATCAGGCCTAGAAGCAGTCAAATACATCAAAGAACCTATTATAGCCCGATACTGAGTTGGGTCCACATCTGCGTCACCGTCTATTTCAGCTCCCAACTTGTGGTTGACGCAAATTGGAGTGTCAAATGGAGAACAGTCCTCCATCTTGAAGCGCTTGAGGACATCATGAACATATTTTGTTTGATGAATGAACATCCCATCCTTCTTTTGATCAACCTGCAACCCTAAAAAGAACGTTAGTTCACCCATAGCACTCATCTCAAATCTTTTCTTCATGACGGCCTCAAATTCCTGACACATGGAGACTCTTGATGCAGCAAATATGATGTCATCCACGTAGACTTGAACTAGCAGGAAGTCACTTCCATCTCTCTTCACAAACAGTGTGCTGTCAAACAAACCCCTTTCAAAACCATTCTCTAGCAAGTAGTCCGATAACGTTGAATACCAGGCACGAGGTGCCTGATGTAATCCATACAGCGCCTTGCTCAACTTGTACACGTGATCAGGAAAGTCTGGGTCAGGAAAACCCGGAGGTTGCTCAACATACACAACCTCATCAACTTTCCCATTGAGGAACGCACTCTTCACGTCCAACTGAAACACTTTCATCTTCTTAAAAGCAGCAAACGCCAAAAACAATCTTATCGCTTCCAACCTGGCCACCGGAGCGAACACTTCATTATAATCTATCCCCTCTTGCTGATTAAAACCTTTAACGACCAGCCTCGCCTTGTTTCTTATAATAATCCCCTTTTCATCTCTCTTGCACTTAAACACCCATTTTGTGCCTATCGCATGCACATTCCTTGGTTTTTCAACCAAAGTCCAAACTTCCATCTTCTTAAATTGAGCCAACTCTTCTTGCATGGCCTCGACCCACGAGCTGTCCTTAAGAGCCATTTGATAATTTTTCGGTTCAATCTGGCTAATAAAGCATGAGTACAAACATTCATTCATTATACCCGTTTCCTTAATGCTTGTATAAACATAGGTGTGCTCATTCAAGCTACTTCTGGTTTGTACACCGGAGGACACATCACCTATAACATTCTCCAAAGGGTGTTCTTTGTGAATTCTTGTGGTCGGAACAGCACCGACATGCAAATTATCTTCTAAATTAGAAGAGAGCTCATCAATGGTTGTTTCTGGCTGAGAGTGAAATGGATTGATAAACTCTTCTTCAGGAGAGACAGCAGGGGAACCGATAGAATTTCTTGAGGAAGGTTGACAATCATCAAATAGCTGTCTATGTGCCAAATTTTCCTCCTCATCTAGAATCATCTTCGTAGCAACACGTTCTTCTTCTTCTGTACAAAACAAATCAGGTATGTTAAAAGACTTGAAGAGCCTATCATAGTCGAAAATCCCAGGAGGTCCGATGCTCGGTCTTGGCGATCTGTAACTCGTAATGTCGGTGTTACACACCACCTCAACCTTGCCGTTCGTTGTATTAAAGACACGCCTGTTGGGAGTCCCAACTTCATAGCCGACTAAGATTCCTTCATCGGCTGCTTCACCAAACTTTGAATGTGCCTTTAAAATTGAACACGGGGACCCGAAAGCTTCAAGTCCACACAAATTGGGCTTTCTCCCATGCATAAGCTCGTAGCATGTTTTATTAAGTCTTTTTACCGTTAAAACTCTATTCAGTACATAGCAAGCTGTAGAAACAGCTTCAGCCCAGAACACCACCGGAAGCTTCGAATCAGCCAGCATAGTTCTGGCTCCTTCAATTAAAGTTCTATTCTTCCTTTCAGCCACACCATTCTGTTGCGGAGTATATGGAGCGCTGAATTGGTGTTCAATCCCTCTTGACAGACAGAAGATCTCCATTTCAAAATTTTTAAACTCGGAACCATTGTCACTTCTGATGAACTTCACTCGTTTATCCATAATGTTCTCAACTTTGGTAATCAGATTCTTCACCATTTGAGCCGTTTCGTCCTTTGATTTTAGGAAGTATACCCACGAGTATCGTGAGTAGTCATCAGTGATCACCAAGAAATAAGTTGTACCACCTAGACTTCTTACATTCACAGGACCGAAGAGATCCATGTGAAGCAGCTCTAGTGTACTGGAAATTGAATTTACTTTCTTGGTGAGATGGGACTTCTTGTGCTGCTTTCCCTTTTTGCACGCAAGACATTTCTCTTCAAAATTGAAACTTTTTAAGGGAACACCCAACACAAGCCCATGTCTGACAATATGGTTCATCTTCCGAAGATGAATGTGTCCCATTCTCCTGTGCCACAGTTCAGATTCCGATTCGCTTGCTTTCGTCAAAAGGCACGATTCTTCCGTTGACATTTCAGTTGAACTTAAATCCATCATATACGTATTTCGATCACGTGGAGCCTTCATTACTATCCACTCCTCTGGTATTTGAAAACCAGGCTTCAACACAATCGCATCAGTCTTCGTGAAGTGTACGGTATAATCTTTATCACAAATCTGCGACACACTCAGCAGATTGTGCTTCAGTTCTTCAACAAAGTTCACATTTTCTAACGTCATCTTCCCGTTAGTTACCGTACCCCTTCCTGTTATTTTGCCTCCACTCTCACCGGCAAAACTGACTCTTGCTCCTTGAACAGGTTTTAAATCTTGTAACAAATCCTTGTTACCAGTCATGTGCCGGGAACAGCCGCTGTCCACAACCCAAAGATTATTGGAAGCCCTGTTCAACTGTTCCTGCACAAACAAAAGAGATTATTAAAATTTGGGGACCCAAGACCTCTTGGTCTTGGGTCGATTAACCTTCTTAACAGAACTCACACACCTTGGCTAACCAAAATTAGCATTAGATAAATTTCCACGAGTCCTAACAGGATACCTCCTTGGAGACTGATAGTGAGGCCAACCAAACCGACGAACATTTAGAGAATCAAAAGAATTATAGCATTTGGTTTGGTTATTAGTAGTGTAAAAACGAGATGTGTTTCTTTGAAAACCTGTATTATCTCTCAAATTTGAATGGTTTTCATTTTTAACATTTATACGATTACCAAAAACCTTAGTCTCAGTTTTCGAGGGCCTCACCTCTCTGAAACGCTGCTTCAGAGGGCAATCAGCAACAAGGTGTCCTGTTTGATTACATCTAAAACAACACCTATGTTCAGCTTTCTTTTCAGCAGATGTTTTAGATGTGGAGGCAGTATTACCATCCGTACGTCTCACATAAGGTGGGACATATGGGTTGAGTGGAGTACTCCTTTTAGTTGATTTAACTTTTTCTCCACTAGTGGGTAATACTTCCTTCTCTTTTGTCTTACCCGACTCGGATGACTTATCCGAATCAGATGAGACTGGACTTGAAATAGAAATTTTAACTTTTGAGACAGGCGAACTTGTTTCGCCTTTACTAATTTCTGGTACTTTACCAGTTTCCTTAGCAGGACCTGTCTGATCAGCTACAAAATTAACAGATTCATGAACACTAGGATTGAAAGTATAATTATGGTTATAAGGTGGTGGAACCTCATGGTAACCAATTCCTCCCCTCTTAGGTGAGGAACCTTGATCACAAACGAGGTGATCAAGAATAGCAGAGGAATTCCGGAATTGCTCCAGTTTCCTATTTAGTTCCACCACTTTTACCTGGTGATCAGCAATCTATTTTTCTTTCTCAGCGATTAACTTGGTTTTCTCTTCTAAAACCTCGTAGCTTAGATCAATCACATCAATTTTCTCAGCTAATTTTGTTTTTAAACTTTTAACGTCTTTTTCACAAGCTTTAATTTTTATTTTATAATTATTTTCTCTTGTCTTTGTGAAGTGATGATCTTCTTTCAAGGTTTTAAATTCGGCATCCAACTTAACATACTGATCAGTAATTGTAGCAAGCTGTTCAGACAAGTTCTCACATTTAGTACAGATAGGTTTAGTACATACCTCGGAGTTCCGGTCATCAGCCATGAAAGCTTTTTCATTTTCAGCAGCTTTCATACATTCTTCAGCTGCAACCTTCGCCATGTGTGCCTGCTCAAAGAGTTCTCCAGAGAACATGTTCCAGTTGTATTCACCAGCATCAGACATCATGGCATTATTCCCATTGTTATTTCCACTTTGCTGTGTAGTCCTCCCCTGACTACGTTCTACACGTGCATTAGTGCACTCCTTTGCAAAGTGTCCATTTTGTTGACAATTGTAACACCTCACCCTTGACTTATCAAATCCTGGCTTTCCACCTACGAACTTTCTGCCAGTCTTTTTCATGAAACGCTTCACTCTTCTGACTATCATCGCCATCTGCCACTGCAGATCCATCTCCTCCAGATCATCAGGATCGATCTGGTCATAGTCTTCTTCCAAAGCAGCAGGGTCCACAATCTTCCCTTGTATGTAGTTCTCGTAAGAAGCAATAAAAGATGCATAGAGTGCAAACTGCTCTTCAGCAGATTTGACACTCATTGGCATCTTAGTGTAGTTATTGCTTGAAGCACTGGGAGAGAAACTACTCTTGGATGCTTGAGGTTTCGAAGCACTTGATCCTCCAGCAACAAAGCAAACATCACCGTTCATGTTTACTGACACATTTCCTTCATGAGAAGAGTTAGAACCTGACTCTCCTTTGGAGTAGTAAGCAGCAGATTCAGACTTCGAACTTGAGCCTGAGTTAACTTTGGCACCATACATACCAGGGTCTTGAACCTGATCCGTTGGTGTCTCTTTACGAACCATATTAAGCTCAAAGGTTCTGAGCTTGTTTACTGCTGTCTCCAAGTCATAATTAGGAAAGTCTTTGTCTTCCCTCATTAGAACAGTGTACATTTCCCACTTCGGTGGGAGAGCATCGAGAAGCTTCTCAACTATTTCCTCCTCTCTGTAAGCAATAGAATAGTTGTTCAGCTCTGTCATTAGATGATAATATCGGGTGATAATATCATCGAGCGATTCGTTCTTCAAATACTTGAAAACAGAGAACTGGGTCTTTAACAGCTTAATCTTCGAGGCACGAATACCCACGTTCCCTTCGAATCTATTCTCAAGAGCATCCCAAAGCTCTCGTGCAGAAGTGTACTTCCGGAATGTATGGAGAATCTCTTGAGGAAGAGCCATAGTAATTGCAGCATGGGCCTTGCTCTCGGCCTCATACATCTTCTTCTCTTCTTCCTCCATCTTGCTGTACTTCTTTATCACATCCCGACCTTCGTATTCCATTGTCGGTGGAATATATCCATCCTGGATGCACACCCACATCTTTGCATCTTGGTATTTAATATACTGAATGAACCTATCTTTCCACGCCACAAAGTCGGTTCCTTTCATCAACCTTGGGGCCTTAGTAGCCGACCCCGCTTCAACTTCCATTTTGACTAACTCTGAGATGTTAATCGGCGACATCTTCTCGAAAACAAGAAAAACCCGAAAAAACAAAAATTCTTCCAAACAGTACTATAGGCGAAGTTAAGGATAACTTCGCTTAAGTGTTAACTTCGCTGGAAAATCCTTAAATTCGCGTGACTTGGCGAAGTTGAGAATAACTTCGCTTAAGGTAAGCGAACTTAGGAGGTAAGCGAAGTTGAGGATAACTTCGCTTAGGCGAACTTATGAGGTAGGCGAAGTTGTGGTTAACTTCGCCCAACCTTATATCTTCGCCGAAACCCTACTTTCAGCGTCGGCAACTTCGCCTGAAGAACAACAACTTCGCCCGAAGAACACTGAAAATATTCAGATCTGTTTTCGACGATTTAGCAGTTTCCGGTCGGTGTAACGGCTTGAATATGACTGTATAAGGTGAGAATAACACAATATCAACGAAAACGCGTCCCGCGAATAGGTCAAACGAGACGTTTTCTACACCCGCGTGAAATCCCGAACCACACAATCGAGCCAAAGCTCTGATACCAATTGTAGGTTCCAAGACGGATCTTACACGGGATATCGCTATCTACGTAGGTGCGGAATCCCTGCGTAGGTAGTTACGAGCGTAGAATACGTAAAACAAACACACGCGATACAAACGAACACGTTATATAATATAACTTGAAACACGTCTATTACAGACTCTATCTCTCGTCTATCGACTTGCTGAATTACACGTGATTAACCAAAACACTAACAGACCAACTGATTAACCTCAAACAGCTAACCCGTAAACTATTTAAATACACGACAACTTCGCCTCAGGCGAAGTTGTCAGTAACTTCGCTCGTTGAACAAGTTCGCCTAGGCGAACTTGTCGACAACTTCGCTTGTTCAACAAGTTCGCCTAAGCGAACTTGTTGACAACTTCGCTGTCACACCCCGGTCGTAATGGCGGAAAACCGAGGCGTGGCGACTAGGTCGTGATTGATTGAGCACAATAGTATAAAAGTCTAAATGCATAAACATAACCAAACTGTCAAATATTACATCATCCAGGTAACATGAAACAAATTGTTTTAATACAAAATATCAAGTTTCCAAACAACTCCTAGCCTAGCCTTCATCTCTCTAAGGCCTCTATCAGCTATTAGCTACTTCCTGCTTCATTTCCTGATAACATGTAATAAAACGTCAACTACAAAAAGTAGATGAGTGAATTCATAGGTTAACTAATACTGTAGTGATAAGCCCTTCACAAGCATACTAGGCTAAGTTGTAGGGGTTTATATATAGGGTGTACCATCGGCTAACCCACCACTCCTACAACTTATCCTACTATGCTTGGTATGCTTATCATCTCAACTGAATCTGCAAGAGTTTCGTATAAAGATTCCAATTATTGTTTCCATGCATGCAGGAGGAACGGTATCAAGGATATATGTATAAGATACCCAAGAATCATATGTAACCATGCCATGATGAAAAATGATAATGATGCATAATGATCACACAAGACCTGACATCGACCCCACACAAGACCACACTATGCTACTTGATTTCCTTGATGGTAACCCAAATCGATCACTTTGGGTACCATGAGAGAATTCTAAAGCGTACTTTAGTATCTCTTGGATTCCTAATCGATCACTTAGGAGATCCTTCGGATCCTTAATCGAACACTTAAGAGATCCTTCGGATTCTTAATCGAACACTTAAGAACCCCATAGGTCACGTGTATTCTAAATCGATCACTTTAGAATCCCACATCTAGTGACGGCCTGTCTACCAATCGACCACTTGGAGATCAAACCTATGCACTATTGTGACCTATATTGCCACTGTTCACACGATCACAAGACTGACCAATGAATAATGTGTCTTCATGATAAAGTATAACGGGTACATGACTTTGATTTCCAAACGTCCAATGTTCCCTAAACGCTGAGTGATTCCCATATTTACTCCTGAATATTTGATTATGCATACACAACTTCCGAGAAAGTTAAGGTACGCGTAACCTGCCATGATTACTTGTTTTCCCAATGTTCATTGTTTGCAAAAGATTTGTCAAGTGTTTATGATAAGTAATGTTAGTATAAATGTGTTTTGTCAAAACGTGTACATTTACCATGTTTTCACCCCCAATGATTTGAAAGGCTTTAAAAGAAAAATGGGGGCTATGAACTCACCTTGTTGACTAGGTGTGGTTGCTAGGGCGGTCGGGTGCTGTCAAACGTCGATCCTCTAAGTCTAGACAAGGACATAATAAGTTAACAACGCAGTTTAAGTCTAAGAGTGTAAGCCTTACACGATCTCGAGCAAAAACTAGGTTTTAAAGACGAAACAGCTTGGTTCTGACCTGATTCGATCGAATAGGAACACATTCGATCGAATCGAAACACATTCGATCGAATAGACACACATTCGATCGAATAGACACACATTCGATCGAATAGACAGACGTTCGATCGAATACGAAGCTCATTCGGTCGAATGAGTTGGAGACCATTCGGTTGCTTTCCTATTCGGTCGACTGGACTGGTTCGATCGACACATTCGATCGAATGAACTGATTCGATCGACTGGTTCGATCGACTGGACTGATTCGATCGACTGGTTCGATCGAATGAGTCTGATTCGACTCCTTCAAGCTGGGCGACGGAGATACCCACGGGTTTTCCAGATTTTCCAGATTTTTGACCCAAAATCGAAGTTTTTGACATGGAAATGCTCGGGATTGAAAGGGGTATCGATTCCTAGTACTTTTAAACACAAAAGCTTGCATTTTGACACCAAAAATGACGGTTTTTGACCAAGAACACACTTGACACAAAAGTCGGAGTTTTTGCTCGATTCGGGGCGGGTTTTGGTTGTAAAAACGTATGATTTTCAAGAAGATCTTACCGACAACAACGATAAACAGATTGGTGGACTCGAATCTTAGATTGGATGACTTTCTCTCACTACTCTCTCTCTAGAAGTGGGAGTGTTTGGGTGGGAAGTGTTGGTGGAAATGGAAGAGATGGTGTAAGAATACTTGATTTTCCGCTTAAATACTCGGGTGACTCGGGTTCGGGTTTAGGCTACCGACGGGTCAAGACTAGTCGAGTTCATAAGTTTTTAAACAAACTAAAACTTTTTCAGCAAAACTTTTATAAACCATTTTCCGAATAATTATTTAAAATCTTTTTTTTTTTTTTTTTTTTTTTTTTAAATAAGAACATTTTATTTTTCAAAAGCATAAAAATTAATATTTTCCAGGCGTAAATGTCGTTTTATAAAATAAACATTTCAAATGATAAAAGCAGATTTCTCCAATGATATGGGTTCCGAACTTATCGTCCAGAACCCCAAAGTGTATAGTTTCCGATGATTCCTTGATTTTTGTCTACCAGTCAAATTCCAGGGCGTTACATCCTCCCCAACTTAGGGGAATTTCGTCCCGAAATTTAGCTTTTTAGTATACTTGATGCATCGATGATTAAGATTACATGATCCCATGATGACCACTATGCGCCACCACTTCTAATATTCGTCTCAGGCACCACCCAAATCAAGCCGAAGGGGCTTATATATAGGGTGTACCAGCGGCTAACCCACCACTCCTTCAACCTTACTTGGGTGTTTCCTTCGACTCCTATTAGATCAATGACACACAGGACGACACACTATTTTCCACTACAAGGCATCATCCTCAAGCTTTACATCAGACATATTCATTTCGGATTGAAGGGTTTATATATAGGGTGTACCAGCGGCTAACCCACCACTCCTTCAATCTTCCGCGAATATTACCCTCGGTAATTCTTGAATTCAATGTCTCACAGCTGCCACGCTAACTATAAGTCCCTAATTCCAGGTTTCGCTTCAGACATATTCAACTCGTGCCGAAGAGGTTTATATATAGGGTGTACCAGCGGCTAACCCACCACTTCTTCAACCTTTGTCGAATATTTCTCTACACGAACCTTGAGTTCACGACTTCTAGTTACACAATAGCATATTGCTTATACACTTATACACCTGTGACCTTGATGTAATTATATTCCGGACTATAATTACGAGCTCACCTTGTATCAATGTATAAGCTCTATTGTGTGCGGCTAGAAAATTTGACACGACACCACACACATACACACAACCATGCTCCATGAATGCAAGAATGAATGACAAATTTTTGGCTTAAATAATGTATAAATTTCCCCAAAATTCATATGATTGAGTAGATATGACTTGTGCTCCCAGCATGAGCCCTGAGTAGCCAAATTTGTGGATGCAAATAAAAGAATACTTATAAGCATAATAAGGCAACACGATATTCATTGAATAACACAATTATTTGATACATGCTGCAAATGTTATATTGACTTCTAGACAATAGATTACAAGAATAGAGACTAAGAGAACAGATGAGGGTATTTCTCCTTCATTTGATCTTCGCGTTCCCATGTAAACTCGGGTCCGCGTTTGTTATTCCATCGAACATTCACAAGCGGTATGCGGCTACGCTTGGTCTTCTTGACCTCGCGATCCAAGATTTCGACGGGTTCTTCAACAAAAAGCAGATTGTCGTTAATTCGAACCTCGTCGACGGGAATGAGAAGGGCCTCGTCAACAAGACACTTCTTTAACTGCGAAACATGAAAAACATTGTGAACTCTACCGAGTTCCGGCGGCAGCTCAAGACGATAGGCAACAGGTCCGATCCTTTCAAGGATTTTGAATGGTCCAACATACCTAGGAGCGAACTTTCCCTTCTTCCCGAAACGGACTACGCCCTTCCAGGGGGAAACTTTCAGCAGAACACGGTCACCAACTTGAAACTCGAGTGGCTTGCGTCGTTTGTCTGCGTAGTACTTATGCCGACAACGGGCGTCTTTGAGTCGCTGTTGAATGATAGCGATTTGATCGGTTGTTTCCTGTATTAGTTCCGGGCCGATGATCTGTGAATCCCCGGTCTCGGACCAACACAAGGGTGAGCGACACTTGCGACCGTAAAGAGCTTCAAACGGCGCGCATTTAATAGAAGAGTGGTAACTATTGTTGTAAGAAAATTCTGCCAGCGGCAGATGAGCTTCCCAACTATTACCGAATTCAAGGATACAAGCTCTCAACATGTCCTCTAGGGTTTGTATGGTCCTCTCGCTCTGCCCATCAGTTTCTGGATGATAGGAAGAGCTAAGCTTCACACTTGTCCCAAAGGCCTTTTGCAAAGATTTCCAGAACCTGGAAGAAAAACTGCTGTCGCGATCAGACGTAATGCCCTTAGGCACACCATGACGGGAAACGATCTCACGAATGTATATCCGCGCCAACTTTCCCGTAGTGTAGTCCTCACGAACCGGGATAAAGTGAGCGGATTTAGTTAGAATGTCCACAATAACCCAAATTGAGTCATGACCGCTAGGCGTCCGCGGTAGCTTGGTGATGAAATCCATAGCTAACTCTTCCCACTTCCACTGAGGAATAATAGGTTGCTGAAGCAGCCCAGACGGCCTTCGATGCTCTGTCTTGACTCGCGAACAAGTCAAACATCTCATCACGTATAAAGCGATGTCTTTCTTCATCCCGGGCCACCAATAAAGAGGTTTAAGATCTTGATACATTTTGCTGCTGCCGGGATGAATCGAGTATCTGGACTTGTGGGCTTCACTTAGAATAAGCGTTCGAAGAGGCTCAGAGTTTGGGATCCATGCTCGATCAAGAAAATAGAGGATGCCGTCCAACTTGGTTTCGAATTTCTGTTCGGCTCCACACGACAAAACGCCCTTGAGATCTCCATTCACAAGCGCCTGATTCTGAGCTTCGCGAATTAAGGAGGGAAGATTGGATTGAATCCGAATAGAGTGCAGCTGGGTCCTTTCTTTACGACTCAATGCGTCAGCCACCACATTAGCCTTTCCCGGGTGGTAGCGGATTTCACAATCGTAATCGCTGAGAAGTTCGACCCAGCGTCGCTGCCTCATGTTCAACTCTTTCTGATGGAGGATGTGCTGTAAGCTCTTGTGGTCGGTATAGATGACACACTTCGTGCCGTACAGGTAGTGTCTCCAGATTTTTAAGGCAAACACCACAGCACCCAACTCGAGGTCATGCGTGGCGTAGTTCTTTTCGTGCACCTTGAGTTGTCGAGAAGCGTAAGCGATGACCTTCCCTCGTTGCATTAAAACGCAACCGAGGCCTTGATTTGAAGCATCGCAATAAACGGTAAAGTCATCGTCACCTTCCGGAAGCGATAGAATCGGTGCACGGCAAAGTTTATTCTTCAGAGTTTGGAAGGCTTCCTCTTGATCTCGTCCCCACACGAAGGGTTCTCCCTTCTGAGTCAGAGTGGTCAAAGGCAAGGCAATCCTGGAGAAGTTTGAGATAAATCGGCGGTAGTAACCAGCCAATCCAAGAAATGAACGGATTTCGGTAGGTGTTTTAGGCGCTACCCAATTTCTGATGGCTTCTACCTTGGCAGGGTCGACGTGTATGCCGTCGACATTGATAACATGTCCCAAGAATTGAACTTCCTTTAGCCAAAATTCGCACTTGGAGAACTTGGCATATAGTTGTTCCTTCCTGAGAAGCTCCAAAATAAGCCTGAGATGAAGCTCATGATCGGTCCTCGAACGAGAATAAATGAGAATATCGTCTATGAAAACAATGACAAACTGGTCGAGATATGGACGGCAAACGCGATTCATCAGATCCATGAAAATGGCGGGGGCATTGGTCATTCCAAAAGGCATAACCATGAACTCGTAATGACCGTAACGAGTTCGGAACGCAGTTTTCGGGATATCCTCTTCCAGAACACGCAATTGATGGTAACCAGAACGCAGATCGATCTTAGAGAAAAACGTAGCACCCTGAAGCTGATCAAAGAGATCATCAATTCTCGGTAACGGGTACCGGTTTTTGATGGTCAGTTTATTAAGCTCCCGATAGTCAATGCACATACGGAAAGTCCCATCCTTCTTTTTGACGAAGAGTACTGGGGCTCCCCATGGAGACGAGCTAGGGCGAATGAATCCCTTGCCAAGAAGTTCTTGAAGCTGATTCGATAATTCTTGAAGTTCCAGCGGAGCTAGACGATAAGGAGACTTAGCAACAGGGAGAGCACCAGGAATAAGATCGATACGAAATTCCACCTGCCTGCTAGGAGGAAGTCCAGGCAGCTCATCGGGAAAAACATCAGAAAATTCACGCACGACAGGGAAGTCCTGCAGTCTCTTGACTTTGGATTCCTTGAGAGTAACACGGGCTAGAAATGCGGGATACTTCTTTTGAAGGTACCGACTGGCTTTTAAGCAAGAAACGATTCTTAGGCATCCACCCGACCTATCCCCTTGAATGGTTAGAATTTCACCAGAAGACAGAGGGATACGAATAAGTTTCTCGGCGCAGATTACTTCCGCGCGATTGCTAGACAGCCAGTCCATTCCCACAACTAGATCGAAGCTTCCAAGACGAAAAGGTATAAGGTCAATACTGAACGATGTGGTGACAAGAGTAAGGGTGCAATATCGAATGACAGACCTCACTTGTGTGGACTCTCCACTAGCAAGTTCAACAACCAAGGCAGGTTCCAACTCGGAAATTTTTAATTTCAGCAAAGGAACCAATTCGCAAGAGACAAAACTCCTATCAGCTCCTGTATCAAATAGGACAGACACCCAATTGTTGTTAAGAGTAAACGTACCAGTAATAACATCGGGGTTTTGGCGTGCTTCGGCAGCTCCAATGGTGAAGGCCCTCCCGCGAGCCGGAGGAACGTTGGTGACGCGAGGGCATCGATTTCTGTAATGGTCCATCGCGCCACACTCGAAGCAGCCTCGAGCAGGGTTAGGCTGAGGGTTAGCATTCCCCACAGCCAGTTGGTTGCCAGGACTCCTGCAGCGCTCCACCAGGTGTCCGAATCGTCCACAATTTGTGCACTTGCGGCACAACTCACTTGTTGGGTGATGATAAGAACATAAGTTGCACTTGGGATGCGGCCCAGTATATTCCTTTCTCGGTCTTCCCTGAACTGTTGCGGCTGAAACGGGGGCCATGGAGTTGATAGGCGTAGCACCAGTGATCGCAGTTAAGTAGGTCGCTTTCCGCTTCCTATTGTTCCCCTTTTTCGCTTTCCCATCGGAAGATTTGCCCTTATCCTGATGCAAAACACCGGACCTGAGCTGTTCCCTGGTCAAACGGGCAGTGAGATCGATCACTGCCTTAAGTGTAGTGGGGTCAACTGCAACCGCAATGCCCCTCATAGAGTCCGGAAGACCGCTGATGTATTGCTCGACAGCGCGTGAAGCTGGGGTAACCATGTGGGGCACCAATAGGGAGAGTTCATGAAATCTCTCCGTGTACTTCATGTGATCGGCGCCCTTCATCGTGTGCGCCCTAAACTCAGCCTCCAATTTCTGGAGTTCGGTTCTCGGAACGAACTCCTGCGTGACTAGCTCAACAAACTCGGCCCAGGGCAAGGCTAAGACCGCGTCTCGCCCCCTGGTTCTAATCTCGATATTCCACCACGTGAGAGCCCGTTTGTGGAACATACTCGCCGCGAATTTGACCCTGAGTTCATCCGGGCAAGAGCACATGTTGAATGAAGCTTCGACTTTCTCGAACCACTGGAGAAGACCAGCAGCTCCCTCGGATCCATTAAAGCTCGTAGGCCCAGTGTTAGTAAAAGCCTTATAGAGCCTGTCGGCCTGAAGAGTAGGGATTCGGTTCTGGGGCTTGTGGCGCACCCGAGGTTCCTTCTTGCCTTAGGTTGTTAACCAGACCCGGAAGAACTGCTGCAATTTGCTGCGCTATGATGGCAGCGAGGTCAGCAGGGTCAGCATTAACGGACGAGCGACGAGGAGGCATTCTGAAAAAGAAAAAAGAACGCGCAAGAATGAT
>NW_027504945.1:0-70491 GCF_021521415.1 Bidens hawaiensis
GTCCCTAATTCCAGGTTTCGCTTCAGACATATTCAACTCGTGCCGAAGAGGTTTATATATAGGGTGTACCAGCGGCTAACCCACCACTTCTTCAACCTTTGTCGAATATTTCTCTACACGAACCTTGAGTTCACGACTTCTAGTTACACAATAGCATATTGCTTATACACGTATACACCTGTGACCTTGATGTAATTATATTCCCGGACTATAATTACGAGCTCACCTTGTATCAATGTATAAGCTCTATTGTGTGCGGCTAGAAAATTTGACACGACACCCACATCACATACACACAACCATGCTCCATGAATGCAAGAATGAATGACAAATTTTTGGCTTAAATAATGTATAAATTTCCCCAAAGTTCATATGATTGAGTAGATATGACTTGTGCTCCCAGCATGAGCCCTGAGTAGCCAAATTTGTGGATGCAAATAAAAGAATACTTATAAGCATAATAAGGGCAACACGATATTCATTGAATAACACAATTATTTGATACATGCTGCAAATGTTATATTGACTTCTAGACAAAGATTACAAGAATAGAGACTAAGAGAACAGATGAGGGTATTTCTCCTTCATTTGATCTTCGCGTTCCCATGTAAACTCGGGTCCGCGTTTGTTATTCCATCGAACATTCACAAGCGGTATGCGGCTACGCTTGGTCTTCTTGACCTCGCGATCCAAGATTTCGACGGGTTCTTCAACAAAAAGCAGATTGTCGTTAATTTCGAACCTCGTCGACGGGAATGAGAAGGGCCCTCGTCAAAAGACACTTCTTTAACTGCGAAACATGAAAAAACATTGTGAACTCTACCGAGTTCCGGCGGCAGCTCAAGACGATAGGCAACTGGTCCGATCCTTTCAAGGATTTTGAATGGTCCAACATACCTAGGAGCGAACTTTCCCTTCTTCCTGAAACGGACTACGCCTTCCAGGGGGAAACTTTCAGCAGAACACGGTCACCAACTTGAAACTCGAGTGGCTTGCGTCGTTTGTCTGCGTAGTACTTATGCGACAAACGGGCGTCTTTGAGTCGCTGTTGAATGATAGCGATTTGATCGGTTGTTTCCTGTATTAGTTCCGGGCCGATGATCTGTGTATCCCCGGTCTCGGACCAACACAAGGGTGAGCGACACTTGCGACCAGTAAAAGAGCTTCAAACGGCGCGCATTTAATAGAAGAGTGGTAACTATTGTTGTAAGAAAAATTCTGCCAGCGGCAGATGAGCTTCCCAACTATTACCGAATTCAAGGATACAAGCTCTCAACATGTCCTCTTAGGGTTTGTATGGTCCTCATCGCTCTGCCCATCAGTTTCTGGATGATAGGAAGAGCTAAGCTTCACACTTGTCCCAAAGGCCTTTTGCAAAGATTTCCAGAACCTGAAGAAAAACTGCTGTCGCGATCAGACGTAATGCCCTTAGGCACACCATGACGGGAAACGATCTCACGAATGTATATCCGCGCCAAACTTTTCCGTAGTGTAGTCCTCACGAACCGGGATAAAGTGAGCGGATTTAGTTAGAATGTCCACAATAACCCAAATTGAGTCATGACCGCTAGGCGTCCGCGGTAGCTTGGTGATGAAATCCATAGCTAACTCTTCCCACTTCCACTGAGGAATAATAGGTTGCTGAAGCAGCCCAGACGGCCTTCGATGCTCTGTCTTGACTCGCGAACAAGTCAAACATCTCATCACGTATAAAGCGATGTCTTTCTTCATCCCGGGCCACCAATAATGAGGTTTAAGATCTTGATACATTTTGCTGCTGCCTAGGGATGAATCGAGTATCTGGACTTGTGGGCTTCACTTAGAATAAGCGTTCGAAGAGGCTCAGAGTTTGGGATCCATGCTCGATCAAGAAAATAGAGGATGCCGTCCAACTTGGTTTCGAATTTCTGTTCGGCTCCACACGACAAAACGCCCTTGAGATCTCCATTCACAAGCGCCTGATTCTGAGCTATCGCGAATTAAGGAGGGAAGATTGGATTGAATTCGAATAGAGTGCAGCTGGGTCCTTTCTTTACGACTCAATGCGTCAGCCACCACATTAGCCTTTCCCGGGTGGTAGCGGATTTCACAATCGTAATCGCTGAGAAGTTCGACCCAGCGTCGCTGCCATCATGTTCAACTCTTTCTGATGGAGGATGTGCTGTAAGCTCTTGTGGTCGGTATAGATGACACACTTCGTGCCGTACAGGTAGTGTCTCCAGATTTTTAAGGCAAACACCACAGCACCCAACTCGAGGTCATGCGTGGCGTAGTTCTTTTCGTGCACCTTGAGTTGTCGAGAAGCGTAAGCGATGACCTTCCCTCGTTGCATTAAAACGCAACCGAGGCCTTGATTTGAAGCATCGCAATAAACGGTAAAGTCATCGTCACCTTCCGGAAGCGATAGAATCGGTGCACCGGCAAAGTTTATTCTTCAGAGTTTGGGAAGGCTTCCTCTTGATCTCGTCCCCACACGAAGGGTTCTCCCTTCTGAGTCAGAGTGGTCAAAGGCAAGGCAATCCTGGAGAAGTTTGAGATAAATCGGCGGTAGTAACCAGCCAATCCAAGAAATGAACGGATTTCGGTAGGTGTTTTAGGCGCTACCCAATTTCTGATGGCTTCTACCTTGGCAGGGTCGACGTGTATGCCGTCGACATTGATAACATGTCCCAAGAATTGAACTTCCTTTAGCCAAAATTCGCACTTGGAGAGCTTGGCATATAGTTGTTCCTTCCTGAGAAGCTCCAAAATAAGCCTGAGATGAAGCTCATGATCGGTCCTCGAACGAGAATAAATGAGAATAATCGTCTATGAAAACAATGACAAACTGGTCGAGATATGGACGGCAAACGCGATTCATCAGATCCATGAAAATGGCGGGGGCATTGGTCATTCCAAAAGGCATAACCATGAACTCGTAATGACCGTAACGAGTTCGGAACGCAGTTTTCGGGATATCCTCTTCCAGAACACACGCAATTGATGGTAACCAGAACGCAGATCGATCTTAGAGAAAAACGTAGCACCCTGAAGCTGATCAAAGAGATCATCAATTCTCGGTAACGGGTACCGGTTTTTGATGGTCAGTTTATTAAGCTCCCGATAGTCAATGCACATACGGAAAGTCCCATCCTTCTTTTTGACGAAGAGTACTGGGGCTCCCCATGGAGACGAGCTAGGGCGAATGAATCCCTTGCCAAGAAGTTCTTGAAGCTGATTCGATAATTCTTGAAGTTCCAGCGGAGCTAGACGATAAGGAGACTTAGCAACAGGGAGAGCACCAGGAATAAGATCGATACGAAATTCCACCTGCCTGCTAGGAGGAAGTCCAGGCAGCTCATCGGGAAAAAACATCAGAAAATTCACGCAACGACAGGGAAGTTCCTGCAGTCTCTTGACTTTGGATTCCTTGAGAGTAACACGGGCTAGAAATGCGGGATACTTCTTTTGAAGGTACCGACTGGCTTTTAAGCAAGAAACGATTCTTAGGCATCCACCCGACCTATCCCCTTGAATGGTTAGAATTTCACCAGAAGACAGAGGGATACGAATAAGTTTCTCGGCGCAGATTACTTCCGCGCGATTGCTAGACAGCCAGTCCATTCCCACAACTAGATCGAAGCTTCCAAGACGAAAAGGTATAAGGTCAATACTGAACGATGTGGTGACAAGAGTAAGGGTGCAATATCGAATGACAGACCTCACTAGTGTGGACTCTCCACTAGCAAGTTCAACAACCAAGGCAGGTTCCAACTCGGAAATTTTTAATTTCAGCAAAGGAACCAATTCGCAAGAGACAAAACTCCTATCAGCTCCTGTATCAAATAGGACAGACACCCAATTGTTGTTAAGAGTAAACGTACCAGTAATAACATCGGGGTTTTGGCGTGCTTCGGCAGCTCCAATGGTGAAGGCCCTCCCGCGAGCCGGAGGAACGTTGGTGACGCGAGGGGCATCGATTTCTGTAATGGTCCATCGCGCCACACTCGAAGCAGCCTCGAGCAGGGTTAGGCTGAGGGTTAGCATTCCCCACAGCCAATTGGTTGCCAGGACTCCTGCAGCGCTCCACCAGGTGTCCGAATCGTCCACAATTTGTGCACTTGCGGCACAACTCACTTGTTGGGTGATGATAAGAACATAAGTTGCACTTGGGATGCGGCCCAGTATAATCCTTTCTCGGTCTTCCCTGAACTGTTGCGGCTGAAACGGGGGCCATGGAGTTGATAGGCGTAGCACCAGTGATCGCAGTTAAGTAGGTCGCTTTCCGCTTCCTATTGTTCCCCTTTTTCGCTTTCCCATCGGAAGATTTGCCCTTATCCTGATGCAAAACACCGGACCTGAGCTGTTCCCTGGTCAAACGGGCAGTGAGATCGATCACTGCCTTAAGTGTAGTGGGGTCAACTGCAACCGCAATGCCCCTCATAGAGTCCGGAAGACCGCTGATGTATTGCTCGACAGCGCGTGAAGCTGGGGTAACCATGTGGGGCACCAATAGGGAGAGTTCATGAAATCTCTCCGTGTACTTCATGTGATCGGCGCCCTTCATCGTGTGCGCCCTAAACTCAGCCTCCAATTTCTGGAGTTCGGTTCTCGGAATGAACTCCTGCGTGACTAGCTCAACAAACTCGGCCCAGGGCAAGGCTAAGACCGCGTCTCGCCCCCTGGTTCTAATCTCGATATTCCACCACGTGAGAGCCCGTTTGTGGAACATACTCGCCGCGAATTTGACCCTGAGTTCATCCGGGCAAGAGCACATGTTGAATGAAGCTTCGACTTTCTCGAACCACTGGAGAAGACCAGCAGCTCCCTCGGATCCATTAAAGCTCGTAGGCCCAGTGTTAGTAAAAGCCTTATAGAGCCTGTCGGCCTGAAGAGTAGGATTCGGTTCTGGGGCTTGTGGCGCACCCGAGGTTCCTTCTTGCCTTAGGTTGTTAACCAGACCCGGAAGAACTGCTGCAATTTGCTGCGCTATGATGGCAGCGAGGTCAGCAGGGTCAGCATTAACGGACGAGCGACGAGGAGGCATTCTGAAAAAGAAAAAGAACGCGCAAGAATGATACCGGGAATAAGAATAACAGGATAAGGAATAGCCAAAGAATACATCGCTACGATAGACACAATTAAAGATGCAGCACATAAGCACATAGCAAGCACATAAGTGTGGGCGTGTGATAGTGATGCATGAATTATCTAGAGTTAAGGGTCCTAGGTTATAGTCTAGGTCGGTTTCCTAATTCCCTATAACCATTGGCTCTGATACCAATCTGTCACACCCCGGTCGTAATGGCGGAAAACCGAGGCGTGGCGACTAGGTCGTGATTGATTGAGCACAATAGTATAAAAGTCTAAATGCATAAACATAACCAAACTGTCAAATATTACATCATCCAGGTAACATGAAACAAATTGTTTTAATACAAAATATCAAGTTTCCAAACAACTCCTAGCCTAGCCTTCATCTCTCTAAGGCCTCTATCAGCTATTAGCTACTTCCTGCTTCATTTCCTGAAAACATGTAATAAAACGTCAACTACAAAAAGTAGATGAGTGAATTCATAGGTTAACTAATACTGTAGTGATAAGCCCTACACAAGCATACTAGGCTAAGTTGTAGGGGTTTATATATAGGGTGTACCATCGGCTAACCCACCACTCCTACAACTTATCCTACTATGCTTGGTATGCTTATCATCTCAACTGAATCTGCAAGAGTTTCGTATAAAGATTCCAATTATTGTTTCCATGCATGCAGGAGGAACGGTATCAAGGATATATGTATAAGATACCCAAGAATCATATGTAACCATGTCATGATGAAAAATGATAATGATGCATAATGATCACACAAGACCTGACATCAACCCCACACAAGACCACACTATGCTACTTGATTTCCTTGATGGTAACCCAAATCGATCACTTTGGGTACCATGAGAGAATTCTAAAGCGTACTTTAGTATCTCTTGGATTTCCTAATCGATCACTTAGGAGATCCTTCGGATCCTTAATCGAACACTTAAGAGATCCTTCGGATTCTTAATCGAACACTTAAGAACCCCATAGGTCACGTGTATTCTAAATCGATCACTTTAGAATCCCACATCTAGTGACGGCCTGTCTACCAATCGACCACTTGGAGATCAAACCTATGCACTATTGTGACCTATATTGCCACTGTTCACACGATCACAAGACTGACCAATGAATAATGTGTTTTCATGATAAAGTATAACGGGTACATGACTTTGATTTCCAAACGTCCAATGTTCCCTAAACGCTGAGTGATTCCCATATTTACTCCTGAATATTTGATTATGCATACACAACTTCCGAGAAAGTTAAGGTACGCGTAACCTGCCATGATTACTTGTTTTCCCAATGTTCATTGTTTGCAAAAGATTTGTCAAGTGTTTATGATAAGTAATGTTTGAATAAATGGGTTTTGTCAAAACGTGTACATTTACCATGTTTTCACCCCCAATGATTTGAAAGGCTTTAAAAGAAAAATGGGGGCTATGAACTCACCTTGTTGACTAGGTGTGGTTGCTAGGGCGGTCGGGTGCTGTCAAACGTCGATCCTCTAAGTCTAGACAAGGACATAATAAGTTAACAACGCAGTTTAAGTCTAAGAGTGTAAGCCTTACACGATCTCGAGCAAAAACTAGGTTTTAAAGACGAAACAGCTTGGTTCTGACCTGATTCGATCGAATAGGAACACATTCGATCGAATCGAAACACATTCGATCGAATAGACACACATTCGATCGAATAGACACACATTCGATCGAATAGAAACACATTCGATCGAATAGACACACATTCGATCGAATAGACACTCATTCGATCGAATAGACAGACGTTCGATCGAATACGAAGCTCATTCGGTCGAATGAGTTGGAGACCATTCGGTTGCTTTCCTATTCGGTCGACTGGACTGGTTCGATCGACACATTCGATCGAATGAACTGATTCGATCGACTGGTTCGATCGACTGGACTGATTCGATCGACTGGTTCGATCGAATGAGTCTGATTCGACTCCTTCAAGCTGGGCGACGGAGATACCCACGGGTTTTCCAGATTTTCCAGATTTTTGACCCAAAATCGAAGTTTTTGACATGGAAATGCTCGGGATTGAAAGGGGTATCGATTCCTAGTACTTTTAAACACAAAAGCTTGCATTTTGACACCAAAAATGACGGTTTTTGACCAAGAACACACTTGACACAAAAGTCGGAGTTTTTGCTCGATTCGGGGCGGGTTTTGGTTGTAAAAACGTATGATTTTCAAGAAGATCTTACCGACAACAACGATAAACAGATTGGTGGACTCGAATCTTAGATTGGATGACTTTCTCTCACTACTCTCTCTCTAGAAGTGGGAGTGTTTGGGTGGGAAGTGTTGGTGGAAATGAAAGAGATGGTGTAAGAATACTTGATTTTCCGCTTAAATACTCGGGTGACTCGGGTTCGGGTTTAGGCTACCGACGGGTCAAGACTAGTCGAGTTCATAAGTTTTTAAACAAACTAAAACTTTTTCAGCAAAACTTTTATAAACCATTTTCCGAATAATTATTTAAAATCTTTTTTTTTTTTTTTTTTTTTTTAAATAAGAACATTTTATTTTTCAAAAGCATAAAAATTAATATTTTCCAGGCGTAAATGTCGTTTTATAAAATAAACATTTCAAATGATAAAAGCAGATTTCTCCAATGATATGGGTTCCGAACTTATCGTCCAGAACCCCAAAGTGTATAGTTTCCGATGATTCCTTGATTTTTGTCTACCAGTCAAATTCCAGGGCGTTACAATCGATGATATCTTGGTATATTCTACAAGTAAAGAATAACACGAAAAACCCATGCATATAGTGCTTGGGACGTTGGGACAAAAAAAACTGTAAGAAAAATTTTCAAAATGTGACTTTTTGCTCAGCCAAGTTGCATTTCTTGGTCATACATTATCCGTAGAAAGATTCAAAATGGACCTTGCCAAGATTGGGGTAGTTTCAAATTGGCCTAGACCCACTTCTGCTATAGAATTCGAAGTTTCTTATGCCTGGCGGGCTCCTATCGAAGATTTGAAGAAGGATTTTTCGTCATTGCCTCGCCTCTTACGCATTTGTTGAGTAAAGGAGTAAAGTATTCGTGGAATGAGGAACGAGAAAAGAGTTTTTTAGAATTGAATAAATGACTCGTATCTGCTCTGATAGTTACTCTTTCATCTGGGTCAGGAGGCTTGTTAGAATAAAAGGAACTAAAGGAGCTATTGCAAGAATTGCTAGAATTGGGATACATAAGACCAAGTGTCTCACCATGGGGTGCACCGGTCTTGTTTGTATAGAATAAGGACGGTAGCATGATTTTATGTATTGACAAACGAGAGTTGAATAAGATTACCATTCGAAATCGGTACCTCTACCTCGTATAAATGACCTTTTCGACCAACTTCAGGGCGATCAGTTTTTCTCGAAAATTGACCTGAGGTCAGGTTCTCATCAGCTAAAGATCAAGAATGAGGACATTCCTAAAACTATTTTCCGTACTCGTTATGGTCATTATGAGTTTTTGGTTATGCCTTTTGGACTAACCAATGCCCCTAAAGTTTTCTTGGACTTGATGAACCAAGTATTTCATGAGTTCAAGGATAAATTCTTTATTTTTTTCATTGATGATATATTGGTATATTCTACAAGTAAAGAATAACACGAAAAACCCATGCATAAAGTTCTTGGGACGTTGGGACAAAAAAAACTGTAAGAAAAATTTTCAAAATGTGACTTTTGGCTCAGCCAAATTGCATTCCTTGGTCGTACAGTATCCGCAGAAAGATTCAAGATGGACCTTGCCAAGATTGAGGTAGTTACAAATTGGCCTAGACCCACTTCTCCTATAGAATTCGAAGTTTCTTATGCCTGGCGGGCTCCTATCGAAGATTTGAAGAAGGATTTTTCGTCATTGCCTCGCCTCTTACGCATTTGTTGAGTAAAGGAGTAAAGTATTCGTGGAATGAGGAACGAGAAAAGAGTTTTTTAGAATTGAATAAATGACTCGTATCTGCTCTGATAGTTACTCTTTCATCTGGGTCAGGAGGCTTGTTAGAATAAAAGGAACTAAAGGAGCTATTGCAAGAATTGCTAGAATTGGGATACATAAGACCAAGTGTCTCACCATGGGGTGCACCGGTCTTGTTTGTATAGAATAAGGACGGTAGCATGATTTTATGTATTGACAAACGAGAGTTGAATAAGATTACCATTCGAAATCGGTACCTCTACCTCGTATAAATGACCTTTTCGACCAACTTCAGGGCGATCAGTTTTTCTCGAAAATTGACCTGAGGTCAGGTTCTCATCAGCTAAAGATCAAGAATGAGGACATTCCTAAAACTATTTTCCGTACTCGTTATGGTCATTATGAGTTTTTGGTTATGCCTTTTGGACTAACCAATGCCCCTAAAGTTTTCTTGGACTTGATGAACCAAGTATTTCATGAGTTCAAGGATAAATTCTTTATTTTTTTCATCGATGATATCTTGGTATATTCTACAAGTAAATAATAACACGAAAAACCCATGCATAAAGTGCTTGGGACGTTGGGACAAAAAAACTGTTAGAAAAATTTTCAAAATGCGACTTTTGGCTCAGCCAAGTTGCATTTCTTGGTCACACAGTATACGCAGAAGGATTCAAGATGGACGTTGCCAAGATTGAGGTAGTTACAAATTGGCCTGTACCCATTTCTGCTATAGAATTCGAAGTTTCTTATCCCTGGCTGGCTACTATCGAAGATTTGAAGAAGGATTTTTCGTCATTGCCTAGCCTCTTACGCATTTGTTGAGTAAAGGAGTAAAGTATTATTGGAATGAGGACAACAAAAGAGTTATTTCTCGAAAATGACTCATATCTGCTCTAATAGTTACTCTTCCATCTGGGTCAGGAGGCTTGTTAGAATTAAAGGAACTAAAGTAGCTATTGTAAGAATTGCTAGAATTGGGATTCATAAGACCAAGTGTGTCACCATGGGGTGCACCGGTCTTGTTTGTATAGAAGAAGGACGGTAGCAGGCTTTTATGTATTGACTTTCGAGAGTTGAATAAGGTTGCCATTCTAAATCGGTGCCTCTACCTCGTATAAATAACCTTTTCGACCAACTTCAGGGCGCTCAGTTTTTCTCGAAAATTGATCTGAGGTCAGGTTCTCATGAGATAAAGATCAAGAATGTGGATATTCCTAAGACTGTTTTTCGTACTCGTTATGGTCATTATGAGTTTTGGTTATGCCTTTTGGTCTAACCAATCCCCCTACAGTTTTCATGGACTTGATGAACCGAGTATTTCATGAGTTCTAAGATAAAATCCTTATTTTTTTCATCGATGATATCTTGGTATATTCTACAAGTAAAGAATAACACGAAAAACCCATGCATAAGGTGCTTGGGACGTCGGGACAAAAAAAACTGTAAGAAAAAAATTCAAAATGCGACTTTTGGCTCAGCCACGTTGCATTTCTTGGTCATACAGTAACCGCAGAAGGATTCAAGATGGACCTGGCCAAGATGGAGGTAGTTACAATTTGGCCTAGACCCACTTCTACTATAGAATTCGAAGTTTCTTATGTCTGGCGGGCTCCTATCGAAGATTTGAAGAAGGATTTTTCGTCATTGCCTCGCCTCTTACGCATTTGTTGAGTAAAGGAGTAAAGTATTCTTGGAATGAGGAGCGAGAAAAGGGTTTTGAAGAATTGAAGAAACGACTCATATCTGCTCTGATAGTTACTCTTTCCGCGGGGTCAGGAGGCTTGTTAGATTAAATGGAACTAAAGGAGCAATTGCAAGAATTGGGATTCATAAGACCAAGTGTGTCACCATGGGATGCACCGGTCTTGTTTGTATAGAAGAAAGACGGTAGCATGCTTTTATGTATTGACTTTCGAGAGTTGAATAAGATTACCATTCTAAATCGATGCCTCTACCTCGTATAAATAACCTTTTCGACCAACTTCAAGGAGCTCAGTTTTTCTCGAAAATTGATATGAGGTCAGGTTCTCATGAGCTAAAGATCAAGAATGTGGATATTCCTAAGACTGTTTTTCGTACTCGTTATGGTCATTATGAGTTTTTGGTTATGCCTTTTGGTCTAACCAATCCCCCTACAGTTTTCATGGACTTGATGAACCAAGTATTTCATGAGTTCTAGGATAAATTCTTTATTTTTTTCATCGATGATATCTTGGTATATTCTACAAGTAAAGAATAACACGAAAAACCCATGCATAAATTGCTTGGGACGTCGGGACAAAAAAAACTGTTAGAAAAATTTTCAAAATGCGACTTTTGGCTCAACCAAGTTGCATTTCTTGGTCATACAGTATCCGCAGAAGAATTCAAGATGGACGTTGCCAAGATTGAGGTAGTTACAAATTGGCCTATACCCATTTCTGCTATAGAATTCGAAGTTTCTTATCCCTGGCTGGCTACTATCAAAGATTTGAAGAAGGATTTTTCGTCATTGCCTCGCCTCTTACGCATTTGTTGAGTAAAGGAGTAAAGTATTATTGGAAGGAGGACAACGAAAGAGTTATTTCTCAAAAATGACTCATATCTGCTCTAATAGTTACTCTTCCATCTGGGTCAGGAGGCTTGTTAGAATAAAAGGAACTAAAGTAGCTATTGCAAGAATTGTTAGAATTGGGATTCATAAGACCAAGTGTGTCACCATGGGGTGCACCGGTCTTGTTTGTATAGAAGAAGGACGGTAGCATGCTTTTATGTATTGACTTTCGAGAGTTGAATAAGATTACCATTCTAAATCGGTGCCTCTACCTCGTATAAATAACCTTTTCGACCAACTTCAGGGCGCTCAGTTTTTCTCGAAAATTGATCTGAGGTCTGTTGGTACATAAATGTCAGTAGTTCATAGTCTAGCGTTTGTAATCGAGTCTGTAATGTAATTATGTTTAAGTTTATGTTTATGTATGTAAGCGAAGTTGTCAACAAGTTCGCTTAGGCGAACTTGTTGAACAAGCGAAGTTGTCGACAAGTTCGTCTAGGCGAACTTGTTCAACGAGCGAAGTTACTGACAACTTCGCCTGAGGCGAAGTTGTCGTGTATTTATCTAGCCTACGGATTTACGGCTAAGGGTTAGAGTTTTTGGTTAACCACGTGTAATTCAGCAAGTCTATAGACGAGAGATAGAGTCTGTAATAGACGTGTTTCAAGTTATATTATATAACGTGTTCGTTTGTATCGCGTGTGATTGTTTTACGTATTCTACGCTCGTAACTACCTACGCAGGGATTCCGCACCTACGTAGATAGCGATATCCCGTGTAAGATCCGTCCGGAACCTACAATTGGTATCAGAGCTTTGGCTCGATTGTGTGGTTCGGGATTTCACGCGGGTGTAGAAAACGTCTTGTTTGACCTATTCGCGGGACGCGTTTTCGTTGATATTGTGTTATACTCACCTTATACAGTCATATTCAAGCCGTCACACCGACCGGAAACTGCTAAATCGTTGAAAACAGATCTGAATATTTTCAGTGTTCTTCAGGCGAAGTTGCCGACGCTGGAAGTAGGGTTTCGGCGAAGATATAAGGTTGAGCGAAGTTAACCACAACTTCGCCTACCTCATAAGTTCGCCTAAGCGAAGTTACCCTCAACTTCGCTTACCTCCTAAGTTCGCTTACCTTAAGCGAAGTTATTCTCAACTTCGCCAAGTCACGCGAATTTAAGGATTTTCCAGCGAAGTTAACACCTAAGCGAAGTTATCCTTAACTTCGCCTATAGTACTGTTTGGAAGAATTTTTGTTTTTTCGGGTTTTTCTTGTTTTCGAGAAGATGTCGCCGATTAACATCTCAGAGTTAGTCAAAATGGAAGTTGAAGCGGGGTCGGCTACTAAGGCCCCAAGGTTGATGAAAGGAACCGACTTTGTGGCGTGGAAGGATAGGTTCATTCAGTATATTAAATACCAGGATGCAAAGATGTGGGTGTGCATCCAGGATGGATATATTCCACCGACAATGGAATACGAAGGTCGGGATGTGATAAAGAAGTACAGCAAGATGGAGGAAGAAGAGAAGAAGATGTATGAGGCCGAGAGCAAGGCCCATGCTGCAATTACTATGGCTCTTCCTCAAGAGATTCTCCATACATTCCGGAAGTACACTTCTGCACGAGAGCTTTGGGATGCTCTTGAGAATAGATTCGAAGGGAACGTGGGTATTCGTGCCTCGAAGATTAAGCTGTTAAAGACCCAGTTCTCTGTTTTCAAGTATTTGAAGAACGAATCGCTCGATGATATTATCACCCGATATTATCATCTAATGACAGAGCTGAACAACTATTCTATTGCTTACAGAGAGGAGGAAATAGTTGAGAAGCTTCTCGATGCTCTCCCACCGAAGTGGGAAATGTACACTGTTCTAATGAGGGAAGACAAAGACTTTCCTAATTATGACTTAGAGACAGCAGTAAACAAGCTCAGAACCTTTGAGCTTAATATGGTTCGTAAAGAGACACCAACGGATCAGGTTCAAGACCCTGGTATGTATGGTGCCAAAGTTAACTCAGGCTCAAGTTCGAAGTCTGAATCTGCTTCTTACTACTCCAAAGGAGAGTCAGGTTCTAACTCTTCTCATGAAGGAAATGTGTCAGTAAACATGAACGGTGATGTTTGCTTTGTTGCTGGAGGATCAAGTGCTTCGAAACCTCAAGCATCCGAGAGTACTTTCTCTCCCAGTGCTTCAAGCAATAACTACACTAAGATGCCAATGAGTGTCAAATCTGCTGAAGAGCAGTTTGCACTCTATGCATCTTTTATTGCTTCTTACGAGAACTACATACAAGGGAAGATTGTGGACCCTGCTGCTTTGGAAGAAGACTATGACCAGATCGATCCTGATGATCTGGAGGAGATGGATCTGCAGTGGCAGATGGCGATGATAGTCAGAAGAGTGAAGCGTTTCATGAAGAAGACTGGCAGAAAGTTCGTAGGTGGAAAGCCAGGATTTGATAAGTCAAGGGTGAGGTGTTACAATTGTCAACAAAATGGACACTTTGCAAAGGAGTGCACTAATGCACGTGTAGAACGTAGTCAGGGGTGGACTACACAGCAAAGTGGAAATAACAATGGGAATAATGCCATGATGTCTGATGCTGGTGAATACAACTGGAACATGTTCTCTGGAGAACTCTTTGAGCAGGCACACATGGCGAAGGTTGCAGCTGAAGAATGTATGAAAGCTGCTGAAAATGAAAAAGCTTTCATGGCTGATGACCGAAACTCCGAGGTATGTACTAAAACTATCTGTACTAAATGTGAGAACTTGTTTGAACAGCTTGTTACAATTACTGATCAGTATGTTAAGTTGGATGCCGAATTTAAAACCTTGAAAGAAGATCATCACTTCACAAAGACAAGAGAAAATAATTATAAAATAAAAATTAAAGCTTGTGAAAAAGACGTTAAAAGTTTAAAAACAAAATTAGCTGAGAAAATTGATGTGATCGATCTAAGCTACGAGGTTTTAGAAGAGAAAACCAAGTTAATCGCTGAGAAAGAAAAACAGATTGCTGATCACCAGGTAAAAGTGGTGGAACTAAATAGGAAACTGGAGCAATTCCGGAATTCCTCTGCTATTCTTGATCACCTCGTTAGTGATCAAGGTTCCTCACCTAAGAGGGGAGGAATTGGTTACCATGAGGTTCCACCACCTTATAACCATAATTATACTTTCAATCCTAGTGTTCATGAATCTGTTAATTTTGTAGCTGATCAGACAGGTCCTACTAAGGAAACTGGTAAAGTACTTGAAATTAGTAAAGGCGAAACAAGTTCGCCTGTCTCAAAAGTTAAAATTTCTATTTCAAGTCCAGTCTCATCTGATTCGGATAAGTCATCCGAGTCGGGTAAGACAAAAGAGAAGGAAGTGTTACCCACTAGTGGAGAAAAAGTTAATTCAACTAAAAGGAGTACTCCACTCAACCCATATGTCCCACCTTATGTGATACGTACGGTTGGTAATACTGCCTCCACATCTAAAACATCTGCTGAAAAGAAAGCTGAACATAGGTGTTGTTTTAGATGTAATCAAACAGGGCACCTTGTTGCTGATTGCCCTCTGAAGCAGCGTTTCAGAGAGGTGAGGCCCTCGAAAACTGAGACTAAGGTTTTTGGTAATCGTTTAAATGTTAAAAATGAAAACCATTCAAATTTGAGAGATAATACAGGTTTTCAAAGAAACACATCTCGTTTTTACACTACTAATAACCAAACCAGATGCTATAATTCTTTTGATTCTCTTAATGTTCGTCGGTTTGGTTGGCCTCACTATCAGTCTCCAAGGAGGTATCCTGTTAGGACTCGTGGAAATTTATCTAATGCTAATTTTGGTCAGCCAAGGTGTGTGAGTTCTGTTAAGAAGGTTAATCGACCCAAGACCAAGAGGTCTTGGGTCCCCAAATTTTAATAATCTCTTTTGTTTGTGCAGGAACAGTTGAACAGGGCTTCCAATAATCTTTGGGTTGTGGACAGCGGCTGTTCCCGGCACATGACTGGTAACAAGGATTTGTTACAAGATTTAAAACCTGTTCAAGGAGCAAGAGTCAGTTTTGCCGGTGAGAGTGGAGGCAAAATAACAGGAAGGGGTACGGTAACTAACGGGAAGATGACGTTAGAAAATGTGAACTTTGTTGAAGAACTGAAGCACAATCTGCTGAGTGTGTCGCAGATTTGTGATAAAGATTATACCGTACACTTCACGAAGACTGATGCGATTGTGTTGAAGCCTGGTTTTCAAATACCAGAGGAGTGGATAGTAATGAAGGCTCCACGTGATCGAAATACGTATATGATGGATTTAAGTTCAACTGAAATGTCAACGGAAGAATCGTGCCTTTTGACGAAAGCAAGCGAATCGGAATCTGAACTGTGGCACAGGAGAATGGGGCACATTCATCTTCGGAAGATGAACCGTATTGTCAGACATGGGCTTGTGTTGGGTGTTCCCTTAAAAATTTTCAATTTTGAAGACAAATGTCTTGCGTGCAAAAAGGGAAAGCAGCACAAGAAGTCCCATCTCACCAAGAAAGTAAATTCAATTGCCAGTACACTAGAGCTGCTTCACATGGATCTCTTCGGTCCTGTGAATGTAAGAAGTCTAGGTGGTACAACTTATTGCTTGGTGATCACTGATGACTACTCACGATACTCGTGGGTATACTTCCTGAAATCAAAGGACGAAACGGCTCAAATGGTGAAGAATCTGATTACCAAAGTTGAGAACATTATGGATAAACGAGTGAAGTTCATCAGAAGTGTCAATGGTTCCGAGTTTAAAAATTTTGAAATGGATATCTTCTGTCTGTCAAGAGGGATTGAACACTAATTCAGCGCTCCGTATACTCCGCAACAGAATGGAGTGGCTGAAAGGAAGAATACAACTTTAATTGAAGGAGCCAGAACTATGCTGGCTGATTCGAAGCTTCCGGTGGTGTTCTGGGCTGAAGCTGTTTCTACAGCTTGCTATGTACTGAATAGAGTTTTAACGGTAAAAAGACTTAATAAAACATGCTACGAGCTTATGCATGGGAGAAAGCCCAATTTGTGTTTACATGAAGCTTTCGGGTCCCCGTGTTCAATTTTAAAGGCACATTCAAAGTTTGGTGAAGCAGCCGATGAAGGAATCTTAGTCGGCTATAAAGTTGGGACTCCCAACAGGCGTGTCTTTAATACAACGAACGGCAAGGTTGAGGTGGTATGTAACACCGACATTACGAGTTACAGATCGCCAAGACCGAGCATCGGACCTCCTGGGATTTTCGACTATGATAGGCTCTTCAAGTCTTTTAACATACCTGATTTGTTTTGTACAGAGGAAGAAGAACGTGTTGCTACGAAGATGATTCTAGATGAGGAGGAAAATTTGGCACATAGACAGCTATTTGATGATTGTCAACCTTCCTCATCAAATTCTATCGGTTCCCCTGCTGTCTCTCCTGAAGAAGAGTTTATCAATCCATTTCACTCTCAGCAAGAAACAACCATTGATGAGCTCTCTTCTAATTTAGAAGATAATTTGCATGTCGGTGCTGTTCCGACCACGAGAATTCACAAAGAACACCCTTTGGAGAATGTTATAGGTGATGTGTCCTCTGGTGTACAAACCAGAAGTAGCTTGAATGAGCACACCTGTGTTTATACAAGCATTAAGGAAACGGGTATAATGAACGAATGTTTGTACTCATGCTTTATTAGCCAGATTGAACCGAAAAATTATCAAATGGCTCTTAAGGACAGCTCGTGGGTCGAGGCCATGCAAGAAGAGTTGGCTTAATTTAAGAAGATGGAAGTTTGGACTTTGGTTGAAAAACCAAGGAATGTGCATGCAATAGGCACAAAATGGGTGTTTAAGTGCAAGAGAGATGAAAAGGGGATTATTATAAGAAACAAGGCGAGGCTGGTCGTTAAAGGTTTTAATCAGCAAGAGGGGATAGATTATAATGAAGTGTTCGCTCCGGTGGCCAGGTTGGAAGCGATAAGATTGTTTTTGGCGTTTGCTGCTTTTAAGAAGATGAAAGTGTTTCAGTTGGATGTGAAGAGTGCGTTCCTCAATGGGAAAGTTGATGAGGTTGTGTATGTTGATCAACCTCCGGGTTTTCCTGACCCAGACTTTCCTGATCACGTGTACAAGTTGAGCAAGGCGCTGTATGGATTACATCAGGCACCTCGTGCCTGGTATTCAACGTTATCGGACTACTTGCTAGAGAATGGTTTTGAAAGGGGTTTGATTGACAGCACACTGTTTGTGAAGAGAGATGGAAGTGACTTCCTGCTAGTTCAAGTCTACGTGGATGACATCATATTTGCTGCATCAAGAGTCTCCATGTGTCAGGAATTTGAGGCCGTCATGAAGAAAAGATTTGAGATGAGTGCTATGGGTGAACTAACGTTCTTTTTAGGGTTGCAGGTTGATCAAAAGAAGGATGGGATGTTCATTCATCAAACAAAATATGTTCATGATGTCCTCAAGCGCTTCAAGATGGAGGACTGTTCTCCATTTGACACTCCAATTTGCGTCAACCACAAGTTGGGAGCTGAAATAGACGGTGACGCAGATGTGGACCCAACTCAGTATCGGGCTATAATAGGTTCTTTGATGTATTTGACTGCTTCTAGGCCTGATATAATGTTCGCTGTTTGTCTTTGTGCTCGTTTTCAGGCAAATCCAAAGGAATCTCACATGAAGGGTGTGAAGAGGATTTTGCGGTATCTCAAAGGCAAGCCAAAGCTAGGGTTGTGGTACCCGAAGGGAGGAGACGTGGAACTGGTTGCTTATACAGATTCTGATTATGGAGGGTGCTATCAGAGTCGGAAGTCGACAACAGGAGGATGTCAGTTTCTCGGTGGAAGATTAGTTTCCTGGCAGTGCAAGAAACAGACATCAGTCGCAATCTCTACGTGCGAAGCTGAATATATGGCAGCATCCAACTGCTGCTCTCAGGTTTTGTGGATTCAGCAACAATTGCACGACAATGGTCTGAATTTCTTACTCACTCCTATTTTTATTGATAACACTGCTGCCATCTCAGTAATTAACAATCCCGTGAAACATAGTAAAACTAAACATATTGACATACGTCATCATTTCATACGGGATTGTGCTGAGAAGAAACTGATTAAGGTCAAAAAGGTCGATACGCTAGACAATTTCGCTGATTTATTTACAAAAGCGTTTGATAAATCCAGATTTCAAAACCTAATTGTGCTGAACGGGATGATCAATCCCGAGTAACCATGTTTTTTTTGTGTTTATTTAAAAAAAAAAAAAAAAAACGTCACTATTGCTTAAAATTAGTCGGTTACCTCAGTTTGATGGACATATCCTCGGATATGTTTTGGTCCTCGTTTTTACTTGTAGAGAATGAGGGTCGCCATTAACCAGATGACTGAAAGTGACCGGGGCGGTTATGATGTGTTTTCTTTCTGTCGCTGAAAATTAGTCGGTCATACTTAGTTAGAAGGACACATACTTGTATGTGGTCGGTCCAGTTGATCCATTGGATCTTCAGGATTGCCGTTTACCTGAAGACTTTGACGTGATCGGGGCGATTGAAGTCAAAATTTCTTGTGGGAAATGAAATTACTTTTCAAGTCTGTTACTTCGTAAGAAGTTAGTTAGCTATGTTGAACGGAAAATTGATCCAACCATGGAAAATGATAGATATACTAACTTTGTGTGCTTAACTAGTGAAGTTATTAGGCTTAAAAGGCTTTAGGACAATCATTGTATGTCATGGTAACTTTTTATGGTGCGTAAAAGTAGATGTGATACAAATTAAATTTTACTTGATTTTATGTGGAAACTCCTTAAGAGTTTTGCGTGTCTTCATGTATATCTTTCCGAATGATAGGCAGAAAAGTGATTACCCAATCATACACGAACCCATGTGTGTTCTGATTCCCGTGAAGATAGCGTTTCAAGATACTACAGTGATCCAGATTCGGGACTTGCAGTTAATTTCTACTTTGAAGTCTATGTTGTTAAAAAATATATATATATATATATATATATATATATTATTTGAAGTTATTGTAACATATTAGTGATGATAATATCAAGACTTCTCAATCTTAGAGTAAGAAGAAGATCGGGAACCAGATGAAGAGTACTTACATGTTTAATCAGACGCTATGGGTCGAAGTCAATTCGGGGTGACTTGGGGAAAGCCAAATACGCTTTGAGGATAGATAGGAGGCATCAATATTTCTGAGTTGTTGCCCACTTAAATTTTAAGGATTAATTGAACCTAACTCGTATCACAGAAACGAAGAAAACCATCTTAAGTATATTACCTGCTTACAACCTGTCTCTATATGTCATAATACAGCTAAACACGGATCTATGTGACAGTCACGTAGTTAGTATGATTCCTGTTCGGATCTTTTCTAAAACGTAGCAGTCCCTGTCGAGACTGAAATTTGATCCCTTATACTTTAAATTTTTTACGTTTTTGTACTTAGATAGCTTTATGATTTTTTAACTGGTTACTTAGAATTGATCATGTCATTTATTTCTTAAAGGGAAGTTTTTAAGAGTTAATTCAAATTGTTCAAAATTATAAGGTTTGGTTATGAAAATATGGGCGAAGTTGTTGAATCAGGCGAACTTGTGGATAACTTCGCCTAGGCGAAGTTATCCGTAACTTCGCCTGACCAACTCTGACCCTATATAAGGATTTCAAACAGTAAAATATTCATTATTTCAAAATCTCAGCGAAGTTGTTCCGAGAAACCCGGCGAACTTAACTATTATCCGGCGAACTTGATTCGTTTCCGATTTCGATCCTTTTTCTCAGTTTCGTTCAATAGATTCAAGGTGTGTGTTATCGATTAACCGTATATCCAAAGACAGTGATGCTTTTCATAGGTCGTTTTGAACGGTTTCGTGACCTCGGTCCGGTGACCTTTCAAAACGGAGATTTACAAACTTGTATTACGTGTTCATGGACAATCTTTTCATCTAACCATCCGTAATATCATGTGTTAGAGTCTCCTGGATCGTCAAACTTTGCCGAATCATCGGATTCCGGCTGTCAGAATCCTAACAGTCGCCTATTCTGATGCAGGCGAAGTTAGGGTTTAGGCGAAGTTATCCGCAACTTCGCCTGGGGCTTAATTTCGCCTGAGGCGAAGTTATCCGCAACTTCGCCTGAGACTTATTTTCGCCTAACCCTTATCTTCGCCTGAGGCGATGTTGTGAAGAGGCGAAGTTATCACTAACTTCGCCCAGACCATTTTACTTAAAATTAATTAGACGAACTTAAAGATGAAGCGAAGTTGTTCCCAACTTTGCCTCACCTTTAACTTCGCCTATACAGGTTTGATCACAACTTCGCTCCTGGTAATCAAGCGAACTTGTGTACAACTTAAACGTTTATCTAACTTGGTTCGTTTAGTGCAGATATGGCTGCTGTTGGAGGTGCAGGAGGTGCAGGTGATGACGGTGATGATCACAGACAATTCTTCCCAGCTCATAACCAGTTCATAACACTTGACCCAGATGCAAAGGGCGTGGAGGACTATAGGGAGATAATTACTTTTCTCCTGCGCTCACGGATATATCACGCAATAACAACTACCCTGCCAATTTCCCTACCGAATATTGAAGACTTTTGGGAGATGGTAGAGTACGATTGCCGGGTTGAGCCCCCGGTTATGCGAGCCACCGTAAATGGTCAAGTTGTTCAGTTTTCTTCTGAACAAATACGGGTGGCGTTGCGGTTTGGTGAAGAGACGAGGGATGACCCAACGGAGTTTGTTGCGCCATTTCATGATGGGGCGTTCCTCAGGATGGGTATTCTGGTCTCTTAGGGGACACTCAACGGAGGAAGGGATTCCTTTTAGATCAGTGGCGCTTCCTTATGCACGTTATGATCGTATGTATGTCAGGAAGGAAGGCAGGCACTGATGGTATGGGTGCGACAATGCAGTCTGCTATGACTGCGTTGACTTATAATAAAAGATATTCTTTCAGCCAGATGATCTTTTACGAGATCGATAGGCAACGAAGGGCTGTGGCGCGTGAGCGGTTTACAATGTATCCACGATTCCTACAGATGATTTTCAATCATGTGGCTCCGACGCTGCCTCAACGACGCCCTATTCGATACGTGGAAAGTGTGACAAAACGTATCTTTGCACAGTGTCGCACTTCCAGCGCACGAAGCAAGCCTGAGCTGCGTCCCAGGCATACTCCGCTCTTTGGGTACCTTATAAACCCGGAGTATGTGCCTTCGGCAGGGGACGAGTTCAGAGACCCAAGACCACAACAGGCGGCAGCACCCCAGGCTGTATCAGCTGCGCCTGCTGTATCTGCTGCTGTGTCAGCTGCAGAGATTGACCTTGATGCCATGTTGGGAGGCCAAGGAATGTTTGATATGGACCGAGTTGATCCTCAAGAGAATATTCAAGTCTCGGGTCCACAAGCTGATTTTGATGATGTGATGGAAGAGGCTAGAAGGATGATGGTAACGCATGAGAGAACGGTTGGTAAACAAAAGAGAACTGTTGACGACGACGACGAGGAAGATGATGAAGAAGAAGCTGTGCAGCTGGTGAGAAAGCGTTCACGAAGGGAAAGGACAGGTATGGGTGTAGGAGCTGGAGAGACTTCACGGTTGGTACGTTTTGCTCCACCTGCCCTGTCTGGTATGTCCATTGTTCCTACCTCTGTGCAGGTATCGAGTACAAGCGCTACGGTTGTTCCTGTAGTGGCTACATCGTCGGCTGACATTCCATCGATCACGGCCGTCCAGACGTCGACTCCAGCAATTGTGTCTCTACCACCTCAAACGCTTACTCCATCGGTGGTAGTAGCACGATTTGTCGAGTCTACGGTCACCACTACTGCAGGGTTATCGGATACGGTACCACCTGCGGTCATGCCCACTTCAGACTCGGAACGAATAGCTTCACTAGAGCGGATTGTAGCTGAGCAGTCCAAGACTATTCAAAGCCTAGTGGAAGCAAATCAACTGCAGGCATCCCTCCTGGCTGAGCACGGGAAAGTTATAGATGCCTTGAAGGTGTTCTTGGTATCTCAGGGAGAGATAAGCTGTAGAGGAGATGAGCTGAGGACCAAAAGAAGAGAAGACCGAGACGATGATCCCAATGCATCGAAAGATGCAGGTGGTGAGTTGCCAAGAACTACTATAGCTCTTGGGGCTTCCACAGCTGAGGGGGAGTCTGCATCTGGTGATGATGTGGTTGCTGTTGGTGATGATGTGGATGTGGTTGAGGATGTTGAGATTGTTGATGATATGATTGATGCACTGAAAGAGATAGACGATATGTTAGAGGATGATGAGTTGATAAATGAAGATGATGTTCTGCCAATCGGTGAGATCGAAAAGATTGGTGCAGAAATTGTGGTTGAGAATGTGATAGAAGAAGGAGAGATTGTTGAAGAAAATGTAGAGCATGAGATCCCTGTGGTTGAATAGTCGACTATGTGTGAAGATGCTGCAGTTGACAACACTGAGTGGGAAGATCAGCCAAACTGGAAGGAAGGCTGCGCTCAGTGGTTTGTAAAGACGAAGAAGCCAGCAGTACCAACGATGTTCAAAAAGTCATATAATATAAAGGGATATGCAGAATCAAAGAAGGGAATCATATGCTGGTTGTACGATGAAGAGTTGAAACTATTTGTGATCAAACGTTACGACGGCATTCAGTACTTCAAGAAGATGTTAAGATCCCTGAATACCTTACCGGAGTGTGAGGTGAAAGACTTAGCAAGACTGGGGCTGATAAACAGAAGTGATGATAACATGGCGAGAGTAATTGGGAAAATTGTTTGGAAGGAGGCCATTAAAGATAAAAAGTTTGAACTTCTGAAGCCTCAGAAAGGGAAATTAGTAGAAGACAAAGATAGAGGGATGAGGGCAGACGGCAAACCATGGATGGTTATGAAGTATAAACCAGTCCGTCATTTAAAAGAAGTGCCGATGAAGGTGATGCCCAAGAACGTCTTGAAAGACTTGAAGTGGTGGTACGTGGATTGTGAAACTGATGAAGCGGTCATGGAGGATGAAGATGAGCAAGAGATCATGAGAGTGTATGATCCTATGAACTTAGTCAATCTGTCTCAAGCTGACTTGCAGGTACTACATGCTAAGAAGATTTTCTACATTCCTGCTTGGAAAGAGGAAGCTAAGAAGTACCAGAAGTTGGTTTCTGTATGTGTTAGACAGGGAGTGCATGCTTGAAGAGAAGAAGAGAGAAGACGAGAGATTACAAGACACAAGCTTTGAAGATCAAGATATGAAGCTACTGCCAAGGGGGAGTCTGTTGGTACATAAATGTCAGTAGTTTATAGTCTAGCTTTTGTAATCGAGTCTGTAATGTAATTATGTTTAAGTTTATGTTTATGTATGTAAGCGAAGTTGTCAACAAGTTCGCTTAGGCGAACTTGTTGAACAAGCAAAGTTGTCGACAAGTTATTCTAACTTGTTCAACGAGCGAAGTTACTGACAACTTCGCCTGAGGCGAAGTTGTCGTGTATATATATAGCCTACGGGTTTACGGTTAAGGGTTAGAGTTTTTGGTTAATCACGTGTAATTCAGCAAGTCTATAGACGAGAGATAGAGTCTGTAATAGACGTGTTTCAAGTTATATTATATAACGTGTTCGTTTGTATCGCGTGTGATTGTCTTACGTATTCTACGCTCGTAACTACCTACGCAGGGATTCCGCACCAACGTAGATAGCGATATCCCGTGTAAGATCCGTCCGGAACCTACAAGGTCAGGTTCTCATGAGCTAAAGATCAAGAATGTGGATATTCCTAAGACTGTTTTTCGTACTCGTTATGGTCATTATGAGTTTTGGTTATGCCTTCTGGTCTAACCAATCCCCCTACAGTTTTCATGGACTTGATGAACCGAGTATTTCATGAGTTCTAGGATAAAATCTTTATTTTTTTCATCGATGATATCTTGGTATATTCTACAAGTAAAGAATAACACGAAAAACCCATGCATAAGGTGCTTGGGACGTCGGGACAAAAAAAACTGTAAGAAAAAAATTCAAAATGCGACTTTTGGCTCAGCCAAGTTGCATTTCTTGGTCACACAGTATCCGCAGAAGGATTCAAGATGGACCTGGCCAAAATGGAGGTAGTTACAATTTGGCCTAGACCCACTTCTACTATAGAATTCGAAGTTTCTTATGTCTGGCGGGCTCCTATCGAAGATTTGAAGAAGGATTTTTCGTCATTGCCTCGCCTCTTACACATTTGTTGAGTAAAGGAGTAAATTATTCTTGGCATGAGGAGCGAGAAAAGGGTTTTGAAGAATCGAAGAAATGACTCATATCTGCTCTGATAGTTACTCTTTCCGCGGGGTCAGGAGGCTTGTTAGATTAAAAGGAACTAAAGGAGCAATTGCAAGAATTGGGATTCATAAGACCAAGTGTGTCACCATGGGATGCACCGGTCTTCTTTGTATAGAAGAAAGACGGTAGCATGCGTTTATGTATTGACTTTCGAGAGTTGAATAAGATTACCATTCTAAATTGATGCCTCTACCTCGTATAAATAACCTTTTCGACCAACTTCAAGGAGCTCAGTTTTTCTCGAAAATTGATCTGAGGTCAGGTTCTCATGAGCTAAAGATCAAGAATGTGGATATTCCTAAGACTGTTTTTCGTACTCGTTATGGTCATTATGAGTTTTTGGTTATGCCTTTTGGTCTAACCAATCCCCCTACAGTTTTCACGGACTTGATGAACCAAGTATTTCATGAGTTCTAGGATAAATTCTTTATTTTTTTCATCGATGATATCTTGGTATATTCTACAAGTAAAGAATAACACGAAAAACCCATGCATAAGGTGCTTGGGACGTCGGGACAAAAAAAACTGTAAGAAAAAAATTCAAAATGCGACTTTTGGCTCAGCCAAGTTGCATTTCTTGGTCACACAGTATCCGCAGAAGGATTCAAGATGGACCTGGCCAAAATGGAGGTAGTTACAATTTGGCCTAGACCCACTTCTACTATAGAATTCGAAGTTTCTTATGTCTGGCGGGCTCCTATCGAAGATTTGAAGAAGGATTTTTCGTCATTGCCTCGCCTCTTACACATTTGTTGAGTAAAGGAGTAAATTATTCTTGGCATGAGGAGCGAGAAAAGGGTTTTGAAGAATCGAAGAAATGACTCATATCTGCTCTGATAGTTACTCTTTCCGCGGGGTCAGGAGGCTTGTTAGATTAAAAGGAACTAAAGGAGCAATTGCAAGAATTGGGATTCATAAGACCAAGTGTGTCACCATGGGATGCACCGGTCTTCTTTGTATAGAAGAAAGACGGTAGCATGCGTTTATGTATTGACTTTCGAGAGTTGAATAAGATTACCATTCTAAATTGATGCCTCTACCTCGTATAAATAACCTTTTCGACCAACTTCAAGGAGCTCAGTTTTTCTCGAAAATTGATCTGAGGTCAGGTTCTCATGAGCTAAAGATCAAGAATGTGGATATTCCTAAGACTGTTTTTCGTACTCGTTATGGTCATTATGAGTTTTTGGTTATGCCTTTTGGTCTAACCAATCCCCCTACAGTTTTCACGGACTTGATGAACCAAGTATTTCATGAGTTCTAGGATAAATTCTTTATTTTTTTCATCGATGATATCTTGGTATATTCTACAAGTAAAGAATAACACGAAAAACCCATGCATAAATTGCTTGGAACGTTGGGACAAAAAAAAACTGTTAGAAAAATTTACAAAATGCGACTTTTGGCTCAGCCAAGTTTCATTTCTTGGTCATACAGTATCCGCAGAAGGATTCAAGATTGAGGTAGTTACAAATTGGCCTATACCCATTTCTGCTATAGAATTCGAAGTTTCTTATCTCTGGCTGGCTACTATCGAAGATTTGACGAAGGATTTTTCGTCATTGCCTAGCCTCTTATGCATTTGTTGATTAAAGGAGTAAAGTACTATTGGAATGAGGACAACAAAAGAGTTATTTCTCGAAAATGACTCATATCTGCTCTAATAGTTACTCTTCCATCTGGGTCAGGAGGCTTGTTAGAATAAAAGGAACTAAAGTAGCTATTGCAAGAATTGCTAGAATTGGGATTCATAAGACCAAGTGTGTCACCATGGGGTGCACCGGTCTTGTTTGTATAGAAGAAGGATGGTAGCATGCTTTTATGTATTGACTTTCGAGAGTTGAATAAGATTACCATTTTAAATTGGTGCCTCTACCTCGTATAAAAAACCTTTTCAACCAACTTCAGGGCGCTCAGTTTTTCTCGAAAATTGATCTGAGGTCAGGTTCTCATGAGCTAAAGATCAAGAATGTGGATATTCCTAAGACTGTTTTTCGTACTCGTTATGGTCATTATGAGTTTTGGTTATGCCTTTTGGTCAAATCAATCCCCCTACAGTTTTCATGGACTTGATGAACCGAGTATATCATGAGTTCTAGGATAAAATCTTTATTTTTTTCATCGATGATATCTTGGTATATTCTACAAGTAAAGAATAACACGAAAAACCCATGCATAAGGTGCTTGGGACGTCGGGACAAAAAAAACTGTAAGAAAAAAATTCAAAATGCGACTTTTGGCTCAGCCAAGTTGCATTTCTTGGTCATACAGTATCCGCAGAAGGATTCAAGATTGACCTGGCCAAGGTGGAGGTAGTTACAATTTGGCCTAGACCCACTTCTCCTGTAGAATTAGAAGTTTCTTATGTCTGGCGGGCTCCTATCGAAGATTTGAAGAAGGATTTTTCGTCATTGCCTCGCCTCTTACGCATTTGTTGAGTAAAGGGGTAAAGTATTCTTGGAATGAGGAGCGAGAAAAGGGTTTTGAAGAATTGAAGAAATGACTGATATCTGCTCTGATAGTTACTCATTCAGCTGGGTCAGGAGGCTTGTTAGATTAAAAGGAACTAAAGGAGCAATTGCAAGAATTGGGATTCATAAGACCAAGTGTGTCACCATGGGATGCACCGGTCTTGTTTGTATAGAAGAAAGACGGTAACATGCTTTTATGTATTGACTTTCGAGAGTTGAATAAGATTACCATTCTAAATCGATGCCTCTACCCTGTATAAATAACCTTTTCGACCAACTTCAAGGAGCTCAGTTTTTCTCGAAAATTGATATGAGGTCAGGTTCTCATGAGCTAAAGATCAAGAATGTGGATATTCCTAAGACTGTTTTTCGTACTCGTTATGGTCATTATGAATTTTTGGTTATGCCTTTTGGTCTAACCAATCCCCCTACAGTTTTCATGGACTTGATGAACCGAGTATTTCATGAGTTCTAGGATAAATTCTTTATTTTTTTCATCGATGATATCTTGGTATATTCTACAAGTAAAGAATAACACGAAAAACCCAAGCATAAAGTGCTTGGGACGTTGGGACAAAAAAACTGTAAGAAAAATTATCAAAATGCGACTTTTGGCTCAGCCAAGTTGCATTTCTTGGTCATACAGTATCCGCAGACGGATTCATGATGGACCTTGCCAAGATTGAGGAAGTTAAAAATTGGCTTAGACCCACTTCTACTATAGAATTCGATGTTTCTTATGTCTGTCGGGCTCCTATCGAAGATTTGACGAAGGATTTTTCGTCATTGCCTCGCCTCTTACGTATTTGTTAAGGAAAGGATTAAAGTATTCTTTGAATGAGGAGAGAGAAAATAGTTTTGAAGAGTTGATAAAATGCCTCGTATCTGCTGTGATACTTAATCTTTCTTCTGGATCAGGAGGCTTGTTAGAATAAAAGGTACTAAAGGAGCTATTGTAAGAAGTGCAAGAATTGGGATTCATAAGACCAAGTGTCTCACCATGGGGTGCCCGGTCTTGTTTGTATAGAAGAAGGACGGTAGCATGCGTTTATGTATTGACTACCGATAGTTGAATAAGATTACCATTCGTAACCGGTGCCTCTACCTCGTATAAATGACCTTTTCGACAAACTTCAAGACGCTCAGTTTTTCTCGAAAATTGATCTGAGGTCAGGTTCTCATCAGCTAAAGATCAAGAATGAGGATATTCCTAAAACTGTTTTTCGAACTCGTTATGGTCATTATGAGTTTTTGGTTATGCCTTTTGGTCTAACCAATGCCCCTACAGTTTTCATGGACTTGATGAACCGAGTATTTCATGAGTTCAAGGATAAATTCTTTATTTTTTTCATTGATGATATCTTGGTATATTCTACAAGTAAAGAATAACACGAAAAACCCATGCATAAAGTTCTTGGGACGTTGGGACAAAAAAACTGTAAGAAAAATTTTCAAAATTCGACTTTTGGCTCAGCCAAGTTGCATTTCTTGGTCATACAGTATCCGCAGAAGGATTCGAGATGGACCTGGCCAAGATGGAGGTAGTTACAATTTGGCCTACACCCACTTCTACTATAGAATTCGAAGTTTCTTATGTCTGGCGGGCTCCTATCGAAGATTTGAAGAAGGATTTTTCGTCATTGCCTCGCCTCTTACGCATTTGTTGAGTAAAGAAGTAAAGTATTCTTGGAATGAGGAGCGAGAAAAGGGTTTTGAAGAATTGAAGAAATGACTCATATCTGCTCTGATAGTTACTCATTCAGCTGGGTCAGGAGGCTTGTTAGATTAAAAGGAACTAAAGGAGCTACTGCAAGAATTGGGATTCATAAGACCATGTGTGTCACCATGGGATGCACCGGTCTTGTTTGTATAGAAGAAAGACGGTAGCATGCTTTTATGTATTGACTTTCGAGAGTTGAATTAGATTACCATTCTAAATCGGTGCCTCTACCTAGTATAAATAACCTTTTCGACCAACTTCAAGGCGCTCAGTTTTTCTCGAAAATTGATCTGAGGTCATGTTCTCATGAGCTAAAGATCAAGAATGTGGATATTCCTAAGACTGTTTTTCGTACTCGTTATGGTCATTATGAGTTTTTGTTTATGCCTTTTGGTCTAACCAATCCCCCTACAGTTTTCATGGACTTGATGAACCGAGTATTTCATGAGTTCTAGGATAAATTCTTTATTTTTTTCATCGATGATATCTTGGTATATTCTACAAGTAAAGAATAACACGAAAAACCCATGCATAAAGTGCTTGGGACGTTGGGACAAAAAAACTGTAAGAAAAATTATCAAAATGCGACTTTTGGCTCAGCCAAGTTGCATTTCTTGGTCATACAGTATCCGCAGACGGATTCAAGATGGACCTTGCCAAGATTAAGGTAGTTACAAATTGTCCTAGAACCACTTCTACTATAGAATTCGATGTTTCTTATGTCTGGCGGGCTCCTATCGAAGATTTGACGAAGGATTTTTCGTCATTGCCTCGCCTCTTACGCATTTATAGAGTAAAGGAGTAAAGTATTCTTGGAATGAGGAGCGAGAAAAGAGTTTTGAAGAATTGAAGAAATGACTCGTATCTGCTCTTATAGTTACTCTTTCATCTGGGTCAGGAGGCTTGTTAGAATAAAAGGAACTAAAGGAGCTATTGCAAGAATTGCTAGAATTGGGATACATAAGAACAAGTGTCTCACCATGGGGTGCACCGGTCTTGTTTGTATAGACTAAGAACGGTAGCATGCTTTTATGTATTGACTACCCAGAGTTGAATAAGATTACCATTCGAAATCGGTGCCTCTACCTCCTATAAATGACCTTTTCGACCAACATCAGGGCACTCAGTTTTTCTCGAAAATTGATCTAAGGTCAGGTTCTCATCAGCTAAAGATCAAGAATGAGGACATACCTAAAACTGTTTTCCGTACTCATTATGGTCATTATGAGTTTTTGGTTATGCCTTTTGGTTTAACCAATGCCCCTACAGTTTTCATGGACTAGATGAACTGAGTTTTCCATGAGTTCTAGGATAACTTCTTTATTGGTTTCATCAATGAAATCTTGGTATATCTACAAGTAAAGAATAACACAAAAAACCCATGCATAAAGTGCTTGGGACGTTGCGACAAAAAAAAATGTAAGCAAAATTTTCAAAAGGCAACTTTTGGCTCAACCAAGTTGCATTCCTTGGTCATATAGTATCCGCAGAAGGATTCAAGATGGACCTTGCCAAGATTGAGGTAGTTACAAATAGGCCTAGACCCACTACTGCTACAGAATTCGAAGTTTCTTATGCCTGCCTGGCAACTATAAAAGATTCGTATAAGGATTTACCATCATTGCATCGCCTCTTACGCATTTGTTAAGGAAATTGTTAAAGCATTCTTTGAATGAGGAGAAAGAAAATAGTTTTGAAGAATTGAAGAAATGACTCGTATCTGCTGTGATACTTAATCTTTCTTCTGGATCAGGAGGCTTGTTAGAATAAAAGTAACTAAAGGAGCAATTGTAAGAATTGCAAGAATCGGGATTCATAAGACCAAGTGTCTCACCATGGGGTGCGCCTGTCTTGTTTGTATAGAAGAAGGACGGTAGCATGCGTTTATGTATTAACTACCGAGATTTGAATAAGATTACCATTCGTAACCGGTGCCTCTACCCCGTATAAATGACCTTTTCGACAAACTTCAAGACGCTCAGTTTTTCTCGAAAATTGATCTGAGGTCAGGTTCTCATCAGCTAAAGATCAAGAATGAGGATATTCCTAAAACTGTTTTTCGTACTCGTTATGGTCATTACGAGTTTTTGGTTATGCCTTTTGGTCTAACCAATTCCCCTACAGTTTTCATGGACATGATGAACCGTGTATTTCATGAGTTCTAGGATAAATTCTTTATTTTTATCATCGATGATATCTTGGTATAATCTACAAGTAAAGAATAACACGAAAAACCCATGCATAAAGTGCTTGGGACGTTGGGGTAAAAAAAATGTAAGAAAAATTTTCAAAATGCGACTTTTGGCTCAGCCAAGTTGCATTTCTTGGTCATACAGTATCCGCAGAAGGATTCAAGATGGACCTTGCCATGATTGGGGTAGTTACAAATTGGCCGAGACCCACTTCTGCTATAGAATTCAAACTTTCTTATGCCTGGCGGGATACTATCGAAGATTTGAAGAAGGATTTTTCGTCATTGCCTCGCCTCTTATGCATTTGTTGAGTAAAGGAGTAAAGTATTCTTGTAATGAGGAGCAAGAAAAGAGTTTTGAAGAACTGATGAAATGACTCGTATCTGCTCTGATAGTTACTCTTGCATCTGGGTCAGGAGGCTTGTTAGAATAAAAGGAACTAAAGGAGCTATTGTAAGAATTGGGATTCATAAGACCAAGTGTGTCACCATGGGGTGCACCGGTCTTGTTTGTATAGAAGAAGCATGGTAGCATGCTTCTATATATTGACTTTTGAGAGTTGAATAATATTACCGTTCTAAATCGGTGCCTCTACCTCGTATAATAACCTTTTCGACCAACTTCAAGGCGCTCAGTTTTTCTCGAAAATTGATCTGAGGTCAGGTTCTCATCAGCTAAAGATCAAGAATGTGGATATTCCTAAACTGTTTTTCGTACTCGTTATGGTCATTATGAGTTTTTGGTTATGCCTTTTGGTCTAACCAATCCCCCTACAATTTTCATGGACTTGATGAACCGAGTATTTCATGAGTTCTAGGATAAATTCTTTACTTTATTCATCGATGATATCTTGGTATATTCTACAAATAAAGAATAACATGAAAAACCCTTGAATAAAGTGCTTGGGACGTTGCGACAAAAAAAAGCTGTAAGAAAAATTTTCAAAATGCATCTTTTGGCTTAACCAAGTTACATTCCTTGGTCAAATAGTATCCGCAAAAGGACTCAAGTTGGACCTTGCCAAGATTGAGGTAGTAACAAATTGGCCTAGATCCACTTCTGCTACAGAATTCGAAGTTTCTTATGCCTGGCTGGCTACAATAGAAGATTCGTAGTAGGATTTTCCATCATTGCATCGCCTCTTACGCATTTGCTAAGGAAAGGATTAAAGTATTCTCTTAATGAGGAGCGAGAAAATAGTTTTGAAGAATGAAGAAATGACTTGTATCTGCTGTGATACTTACTCCTTCTTCTGGATCAGGAGGGTTGTTAGAATAAAAGGAACTAAAAGAGCTAATGTACGAATTGCTAAAATTGCGATTCATAAGACCAAGTGTCTCACCATGGGGTGCACCGGTCTTTTTTGTATAGAAGAAGGACGGTAGCATGCATTTATTTATTGACTACCGAGAGTTGAATAAGATTACCATTCGTAATCGGTGCCTCTACCTCGTATAAATGACCTTTTCGACCAACTTTAGGACGCTCAGTTTTTCTCGAAAATTGATCTGAGGTCAGGTTCTCAACAGCTAAAGATCAAGAATTGGGATATTCCTAAAACTGTTTTTCGTACTCGTTATGGTCATTATGAGTTTTTGGTTATGCCTTTTGGTCTAACCAATGCCCCTACAGTTTTCATGGACTTGATGACCTGAGTATTTCGTGAGGTCTAGGATAAATTCTTTACTGTTTTCATCTATGATATCTTGTTATATTCTACAAGTAAAGAATAACATGAAAAACCCATGCATAAAGTGCTTGGGATGTTGGGACAAAAAAAAGTGTAAGAAAAATTTTCAAAATGCAACTTTTGGCTCAGCCAAGTTGCATTTCTTGGTCATACAGTATCCGCAGAAGGATTCAAGGTGGACCTTGCCAAGATTGAGGTAGTTACAAATTGGCCTAGACCCACTTCTGCTACAAAATTCGAAGTTTCTTATGCCTGGCTGGCTACTATAGAAGATTCGCAAAAGGATTTTCCGTCAATGCCTCGCCTCTTACTCATTTGTTAAGGAAAGGATTAAAGTATTTCTTTGAATGAGGAGCGAGAAAAGAGTTTTGAAGAATTGAAGAAATGACTCGTATCTGCTGTGATACTTACTCTTTCTTCTGGATCAAGAGGCTTGTTAGAATAAACGGAACTAAAGGAGCCATTGTAAGAATTGCTAGAATTGGGATTCATAAGACCAAGTGTCTCACCATGGGGTGCACCGGTCTTTTTTGTATAAAAGAAGGACGGTAGCATGCGTTTATGTATTGACTACCGAAAGTTGAATAAGATTACCTATCGTAATCGGTGCCTCTACCTCGTATAAATGATCTTTTCGACCAACTTCAGGGCGCTCAGTTTTTCTCGAAAATTGATCTGAGGTCAGGTTCTCATCAGCTAAATATCAAGAATGAGGATATTCTTAAAACTGTTTTTCGTGCTCGTTATGGTCATTATGAGTTTTTGGTTATGCCTTTTGGTCTAACCAATGCCCCTACAGTTTTCATGGACTTGATGAACCGATGATTTCATGAGTTCTAGGATAAATTCTTTATTGTTTTCATCGATGGTATCTTGGTATATTCTACAAGTAAAGAATAACACGAAAAACCCATGCATAAAGTGCTTGGGACGTTGCAACAAAAAAAACTGTAAGCAAAATTTTCAAAATGCGACTTTTGGCTCAACCAAGTTGCATTCCTTGGTCATATAGTATCCGTAGAAGGATTCAAGATGGACCTTGACAAGATTGAGGTAGTTACAAATTGGCCTAGACCCACTTCTGCTACAGAATTCGGAGTTTCTTATGCCTGGCTGGCTACAATAGAAGATTCGTAAAAGGATTTTCCGTCAATGCCTCGCCTCTTACTCTTTTGTTAAGGAAAGGATTAATGAATTTCTTTGAATGAGGAGCAAGAAAATAGTTTTGAAGAATTGAAGAAATGACTCGTATCTGCTATGATACTTACTCTTTCTTCTGGATCAGGAGGCTTGTTAGAAAAAGAGGAACAAAAGGAGCTACTATAAGAATTCCTCGAATTGGGATTCATAAGACAAAGTGTCTCACCATGGGGTGCACCGGTCTTGTTTGTATAGAAGAAGGACGGTAGCATGTGTTTATGTATTGACTACTGAGAGTTGAATAAGATTACCATTCGTAAGCGGTGCCTCTACCTCGTATAGATGACCTTTTCTACCAACTTCAAGACGCTCAGTTTTTCTCGAAAATTGATCTGAGGTCAGGTTCTCATCAGGTAAAGATCAAGAATGAGGAAATTTCTAAAACTGTTTTTCGTGCTCGTAATGGTCATTATGGGTTTTTGGTTATGCCTTTTGGTCTAACCAATGTCCCTACAGTTTTCATGGACTTGATGAACCGAGTATTTCATGAGTTCTAGGATAATTTTTTTATTGTTTTCATCGATGATAACTTGGTATATTCTACAAGTAAAGAATATCAACAAAAACCCATGCATAAAGTGCTTGGGACGTTGCGACAAAAAAACTGTAAGAAAAATTTTCAAAATGCGACTTTTGGCTCAACCAAGTTGCATTTCTTGGTCATACATTATCCGCAGAAGGATTCAAGGTGGACCTTGCCAAGATTGGGGTAGTTACAAATTGGCCTACACCCACTTCTGCTACAGAATTCGGAGTTTCTGATGCATGGCTGGCTACTATAGAAGATTCGTATAAGGATTTTCCGTCATTGCCTCGCCACTTACACATTTGTTAAGGAAAGGATTAAAGTATTCTTTGAATGAGGAGCGAGAAAATAGTTATAAAGAATTGAATAAATGACTCTTATCTGCTGTGATACTTACTCTTTCTTCTGGATCAGGAGGCTTGTTAGAATAAGAGGAGCTAAAGGAGCTACTGTAAGAATTCCTAGAATTGGGTTTCATAAGACCAAGTGTCTCACCATGGGGTGCACCGGTCTTGTTTGTATAGAAGAAGGACGGTAGCATGCGTTTATGTATTGACTACCGAGAGTTGAATAAGATTACTATTCGTAATCGGTGCCTCTACCTCGTATAAATGACCTTTTCGACCATCTTCAAGACGCTCAGTTTTTCTCGAAAATTGATCTGAGGTCAGGTTCTCATCAGCTAAAGATCAAGAATGAGGATATTCCTAAAACTGTTTTTCGTACCCGTTATGGTCATTATAAGTGTTTGGTTATGCCTTTTGGTCTAACCAATGCCTATACATTTTTCATGGACTTGATCAACCAAGTATTTCATGAGTTCTAGGATAAATTCTTAACTGTTTTCATCGATGATATCCTGTTATATTCTACAAGTATAGAATAACACGAAAAACCCATGCATAAAGTGCTTGGGACGTTGGGATAAAAAAAACTGTAAGAAAAATTTTCAAAATGCAACTTTTGGCTCAGCCAAGTAGCATTTCTTGGTCAAACAGTATCTGCAAAAGGATTCAAGCTGGACCTTGCCAACATTGAGGTAGTTACAAATTGGCCTAGACCCACTTCTGCTATAGAATTTAAAGTTTCTTATGCCTGACTGGCTACTATCGAAGATTTGAAGAAGTATTTTTCATCATTGCCTCGCCTCTTATGCATTTGTTGAGTAACGGAGTAAAGTATTCTTGGAATGAGGAGCGAGAAAAGAGTTTTGAAGAATTGAAGAAATGACTCGTATCTGCTCTGATAGTTACTCTTTCATCTGGGTCAGGAGGCTAGTTAGAATAAAAAGAACTAAAGGAGCTATTTTAAGAATTTCTAGAATTGGGATTCATAAGACCAAGTGTCTCACCATAGGGTGCACCGGTCTTGTTTGTATAGAAGAAGGACGGTAGCATGCGTTTATTTATTGAGTACCGAGAGTTGAATAAGATTACCATTCGTAATCGGTGCCTCTACCTCGTATAAATGACCTTTTCGACCAACTTCAGGACTCTCAGTTTTTCTCGAAAATTGATCTGAGGTCAGGTTCTCATCAGCTAAAGATCAAGAATGGGGATATTCCTAATACTGTTTTTCGTACTCGTTATGGTCATTATGAGTTTTTGGTTATGCCTTTTGGTCTAACCAATGCCCCTACAGTTTTCATGAACTAGATGAACTGAGTATTTCATGAGTTCTAGGCTAAATTCTTTACTGTTTTCATCTATGATATCTTGTTGTATTCTACAAGTAATGAATAACACGAAAAACCCATGCATAAAGTGCTTGGGACGTTGGAACAAAAAAAAAGTGTAAGAAAAATTTTCAAAATGCGACTTTTGGCTCAGCCAAGTTGCATTCCTTGGTCATACATTATCCGCAGAAGGATTCAAGGTGGACCTTGCCAAGATTGAGGTAGTTACAAATTGGCCTAGACCCACTCCTGCTACAGATTTCGAAGTTTCTTATGCGTGGCTGGCTACTATAGAAGATTCGTAAAAGGATTTTCCGTCATTGCCTCGCCTCTTACGCATTTGTTAAGGGAAGGATTAAAGTATTCTTTGAATGAGGAGGTAGAAAATAGTTTTGAAAAATTGAAGAAATGACTCGTATCTGCTGTGATACTTACTCTTTCTTCTGGATCAAGAGGCTTGTTAGAATAAAAGGAACTAAAGGAGCTATTGTAAGAATTGCTAGAATTGGGATTCATAAGACCAAGTGTCTCACCATGGGGTGCACCGGTATTTTTTGTATAGATGAAGGACGGTAGCATGCGTTTATGTATTGACTACCGAGAGTTGAATAAGATTACCATTCGTAATCGGTGCCTCTACCTCGTATAAATGAACTTTTCGACCAACTTCAAGACGCTCAGTTTTTCTCGAAAATTGACCTGAGGTCAGGTTCTCATCAGCTAAAGATCAAGAATGAGGATATTCCTAAAACTGTTTTTCGTACTCGTTATGGTCATTATAAGTGTTTGGTTATGCCTTTTGGTCTAACCAATGCCTATACATTTTTCATGGATATGATGAACCGAGTATTTCATGAGTTCTAGGAAAAATTCTTAACTGTTTTCATCGATGATATCATTGTATATTCTACAAGTAAAGAATAACACGAAAAACCCATGCATAAAGTGCTTGGGACGTTGGGATAAAAAAAACTGTAAGAAAAATTTTCAAAATGCAACTTTTGGCTCAGCCAAGTTGCATTTCTTGGTCATACAGTATCCGCATAAGGATTCAAGCTGGACCTTGCCAACATTGAGGTAGTTACAAATTGGCCTAGACCCACTTCTGCTATAGAATTTAAAGTTTCTTATGCCTGACTGGCTACTATCGAAGATTTAAAGAAGTATTTTTCATCATTGCCTCGCCTCTTATGCATTTGTTGAGTAAAGGAGTAAAGTATTCTTGGAATGAGGAGCGAGAAAATAGTTTTGAAGAATTGAAGAAATGACTCGTATCTGCTCTGATAGTTACTCTTTCATCTGGGTCAAGAGGCTTGTTAGAATAAAAGGAACTAAAGGAGCTATTTTAAGAATTGCTAGAATTGGGATTCATAAGACCAAGTGTCTCACCATGGGGTGCACCGGTCTTGTTTGTATAGAAGAAGGACGGTAGCATGCGTTTATGTATTGACTACCGAGAGTTGAATAAGATTACCATTCGTAATCGGTGCCTCTACCTCGTATAAATGACCTTTTCGACCAACTTCAAGACTCTCAGTTTTTCTCGAAAATTGATCTGAGGTCAGATTCTCATTAGCTAAAGATCAAGAATGGGGATATTCCTAAAACTGTTTTTCTTACTCGTTATGGTCATTATGAGTTTTTGGTTATGCCTTTTGGTCTAACCAATGCCCCTACAGTTTTCATGAACTTGATGAACTGAGTATTTCATGAGTTCTAGGATAAATTCTTTACTGTTTTCATCTATGATATCTTGTTGTATTCTACAAGAAATGAATAACACGAAAAACCTATGCATAAAGTTCTTGGGACGTTGGGACAAAAAAAAAGTGTAAGAAAAGTTTTCAAAATGCGACTTTTGGCTCAGCCAAGTTGCATTCCTCGGTCATACATTATCCGCAGAAGGATTCAAGGTTGACCTTGCCAAGATTGAGGTAGTTACAAATTGGCCTAGACCCACTTCTGCTACAGATTTCGAAGTTTCTTATGCGTGGCTGGCTACTATAAAAGATTCGTAAAAGGATTTTCTGTCATTGCCTCGCCTCTTACGCATTTGTTAAGGGAAGGATTAAAGTATTTTTTGAATGAGGAGGTAGAAAATAGTTTTGAAGAATTGAAAAAATGACTCATATCTGCTGTGATACTTACTCTTTCTTCTGGATCAAGAGGCCTGTTAGAATAAAAGGAACTAAAGGAGCTATCGTAAGAATTGCTAGAATTGGGATTCATAAGACCAAGTGTCTCACCATGGGGTGCACCGGTATTTTTTGTATAGAAGGACGGTAGCATGCGTTTATGTAATGACTACCGAGAGTTGAATAAGATTACCTTTCGTAATCGTTGCCTCTACCTCGTATAAATGACCTTTTCGACCAACTTCCAAAAGCTCAGTCTTTCTCGAAAATTGATCTGAGGTCAGGTTCTCGTCAGCTAAAGATCAAGAATGAAGATATTCATAAAACTGTTTTTCGTACTCGTTATGGTCGTTATGAGTTTTTGGTTATGCCTTTTGGTCTAACCAATGCCCCTACAGTTTTCATGGACTTGATGAACCGATGATTTCATGAGTTCTAGGATAAATTCTTTATTATTTTCATCGATGATAACTTGGTATATTCTACAAGTAAAGAATAACAAGAGAAACCCATGCATAAAGTGCTTGGGACGTTGCGACAAAAAAAACTGTAAGCAAAATTTTCAAAATGCGACTTTTGGCTCAACCAAGTTGCATTTCTTGGTCATACTGTATCCGCAGAAGGATTCAAGGTGGACCTTGCCAAGATTGAGGTAGTTACAAATTGGCCTAGACCAACTTCTGCTACAATATTCGAGGTTTCTTATGCCTGGCTGGCTACTTTAGAAGATTCGTAAAAGGATTTTCCGTCATTGCCTCGCCTCTTACGCATTTGTTAAGGGAAGGATTAAAGTATTCTTTGAATGAGGAGGTAGAAAATAGTTTTGAAGAATTGAAGAAATGACTCGTATCTGCTGTGATACTTACTCTTTCTTCTGGATCAAGAGGCTTGTTAGAATAAAAGGAACAAAAGGAGCTATTGTAAGAATTCCTAGAATTGGGATTCATCAGACCAGGTGTCTCACCATGGGGTGCACCGGTCTTTTTTGTATAGATGAAGGACGGTAGCATGCGTTTATGTATTGACTACCGAGAGTTGAATAAGATTACCATTCGTAATCGGTGCCTCTACCTCGTATAAATGAACTTTTCGACCAACTTCAAGACGCTCAGTTTTTCTCGAAAATTGACCTGAGGTCAGGTTCTCATCAGCTAAAGATCAAGAATGAGGATATTCCTAAAACTGTTTTTCGTACTCGTTATGGTCATTATAAGTGTTTGGTTATGCCTTTTGGTCTAACCAATGCCTATACATTTTTCATGGATATGATGAACCGAATATTTCATGAGTTCTAGGAAAAATTCTTAACTGTTTTCATCGATGATATCATTGTATATTCTACAAGTAAAGAATAACACGAAAAACCCATGCATAAAGTGCTTGGGACGTTGGGATAAAAAAAACTGTAAGAAAAATTTTCAAAATGCAACTTTTGGCTCAGCCAAGTTGCATTTCTTGGTCATACAGTATCCGCATAAGGATTCAAGCTGGACCTTGCCAACATTGAGGTAGTTACAAATTGGCCTAGACCCACTTCTGCTATAGAATTTAAAGTTTCTTATGCCTGACTGGCTACTATCGAAGATTTAAAGAAGTATTTTTCATCATTGCCTCGCCTCTTATGCATTTGTTGAGTAAAGGAGTAAAGTATTCTTGGAATGAGGAGCGAGAAAATAGTTTTGAAGAATTGAAGAAATGACTCGTATCTGCTCTGATAGTTACTCTTTCATCTGGGTCAAGAGGCTTGTTAGAATAAAAGGAACTAAAGGAGCTATTTTAAGAATTGCTAGAATTGGGATTCATAAGACCAAGTGTCTCACCATGGGGTGCACCGGTCTTGTTTGTATAGAAGAAGGACGGTAGCATGCGTTTATGTATTGACTACCGAGAGTTGAATAAGATTACCATTCGTAATCGGTGCCTCTACCTCGTATAAATGACCTTTTCGACCAACTTCAAGACTCTCAGTTTTTCTCGAAAATTGATCTGAGGTCAGATTCTCATTAGCTAAAGATCAAGAATGGGGATATTCCTAAAACTGTTTTTCTTACTCGTTATGGTCATTATGAGTTTTTGGTTATGCCTTTTGGTCTAACCAATGCCCCTACAGTTTTCATGAACTTGATGAACTGAGTATTTCATGAGTTCTAGGATAAATTCTTTACTGTTTTCATCTATGATATCTTGTTGTATTCTACAAGAAATGAATAACACGAAAAACCTATGCATAAAGTTCTTGGGACGTTGGGACAAAAAAAAAAGTGTAAGAAAAGTTTTCAAAATGCGACTTTTGGCTCAGCCAAGTTGCATTCCTCGGTCATACATTATCCGCAGAAGGATTCAAGGTTGACCTTGCCAAGATTGAGGTAGTTACAAATTGGCCTAGACCCACTTCTGCTACAGATTTCGAAGTTTCTTATGCGTGGCTGGCTACTATAAAAGATTCGTAAAAGGATTTTCTGTCATTGCCTCGCCTCTTACGCATTTGTTAAGGGAAGGATTAAAGTATTTTTTGAATGAGGAGGTAGAAAATAGTTTTGAAGAATTGAAAAAATGACTCATATCTGCTGTGATACTTACTCTTTCTTCTGGATCAAGAGGCCTGTTAGAATAAAAGGAACTAAAGGAGCTATCGTAAGAATTGCTAGAATTGGGATTCATAAGACCAAGTGTCTCACCATGGGGTGCACCGGTATTTTTTGTATAGAAGGACGGTAGCATGCGTTTATGTAATGACTACCGAGAGTTGAATAAGATTACCTTTCGTAATCGTTGCCTCTACCTCGTATAAATGACCTTTTCGACCAACTTCCAAAAGCTCAGTCTTTCTCGAAAATTGATCTGAGGTCAGGTTCTCGTCAGCTAAAGATCAAGAATGAAGATATTCATAAAACTGTTTTTCGTACTCGTTATGGTCGTTATGAGTTTTTGGTTATGCCTTTTGGTCTAACCAATGCCCCTACAGTTTTCATGGACTTGATGAACCGATGATTTCATGAGTTCTAGGATAAATTCTTTATTATTTTCATCGATGATAACTTGGTATATTCTACAAGTAAAGAATAACAAGAGAAACCCATGCATAAAGTGCTTGGGACGTTGCGACAAAAAAAACTGTAAGCAAAATTTTCAAAATGCGACTTTTGGCTCAACCAAGTTGCATTTCTTGGTCATACTGTATCCGCAGAAGGATTCAAGGTGGACCTTGCCAAGATTGAGGTAGTTACAAATTGGCCTAGACCAACTTCTGCTACAATATTCGAGGTTTCTTATGCCTGGCTGGCTACTTTAGAAGATTCGTAAAAGGATTTTCCGTCATTGCCTCGCCTCTTACGCATTTGTTAAGGGAAGGATTAAAGTATTCTTTGAATGAGGAGGTAGAAAATAGTTTTGAAGAATTGAAGAAATGACTCGTATCTGCTGTGATACTTACTCTTTCTTCTGGATCAAGAGGCTTGTTAGAATAAAAGGAACAAAAGGAGCTATTGTAAGAATTCCTAGAATTGGGATTCATCAGACCAGGTGTCTCACCATGGGGTGCACCGGTCTTTTTTGTATAGAAAAAGGACGGTAGCATGCGTTTATGTATTGACTACCAAGAGTTGAATAAGATTACCATTCGTAATCGGTGCCTCTACCTCGTATAAATGACCATTTCGACCAACTTCAAGACGCTCAGTTTTTCTCGAAAATTGATCAGAGGTCAGGTTCTCATCAGGTAAAGATCAAGAATGCGGATATTCCTAAAACTGTTTTTCGTACTCGTTATGGTCATTATGAGATTTTGGTTATGCCTTTTGGTCAAACCAATGCCCCTACAGTTTCATGGACTTGATGAACCGAGTATTTCATGAGTTCTAGGATAAATTCTTATTGTTTTCATCGATGATAACTTGGTATATTATACAAGTAAAGAATAACACGAAAAACCCATGCATAAAGTTCTTTGGACGTTGCGACAAAAAAAAAACTGTAAGCAAAACTTTTTAAACGCGACTTTTAGCTCAACCAAGTTGCATTCCTTGGTCATATAGTATCCGCAGAAGGATTCAAGATGGACCTTGCCAAGATTGAGGTAGTTACAAATTGGCCTAGACCCACTTCTGCTACAGAATTCGAAGTTTCTTATGCATGGCTGGCTACAATAGATGATTCGTAGAAGGATTTTCCGTCACTGCCTCGCCTCTTACGCATTTGTTAAGGAAAGGATTAAAGTATTTTTTGATTGAGGAGCTAGAAAAGAGTTTTGAAGAACTGAAGAAATGACTCGAATCTGCTCTGATACTTACTCTTTCTTCTGGATCAGGAGGCTTGTTAGAATAAAAGGAACTAAAGTAGCTATTGTAAGAACTGCTAGAATTGGGATTCATAAGACCAAGTGTCTCATCATGGGTGCACCGATCTTGTTTGTATAGAAGAAGGAAGATAGCATGCGTTTATGTATTGACTACCGAGAGTTGAATAAGGTTACCATTCGAAATCGGTGCCACTTCCTCGTATAAATGACATTTTCGACCAACTACAAGACGCTCAGTTTTTCTCTAAAATTGTACTGAGGTAAGGTTCTCATCAGCTAAAGTTCAAGAATGAGGATATTCCTAAAACTGTTTTTCATACTCGTTATGGTCATTATGAGTTTTTGGTTATGCCTTTTGGTCTAACCAATGCCCCTACACTTTTCATTGACTTGATGAACCGAGTATTTCATGAGTTGTTGGATAAATTCTTTAATGTTTTCATCGATGATATCTTGGTATATTCTACAAGTAAATAATAACAAGAAAAACCCGTGCATAAAGTGCTTGGGACGTTGCGACAGAAAAACTATTAGCAAAATTTTCAAAATGCGACTTTTGGCTCAATCAAGTTGCATTCCTTGGTCATATAGTATCCGCAGAAGGAGTCAAGATGGACCTTGCCAAGATTGAGTTAGTTAAAATTGGCCTAGACCCACTTCTGCTATAGAATTCGAAGTTTCTTATGCTTGATTGGCTACTATAGATGATTCGTAGAAGGATTTTCCGTCACTGGCTCGCCTCTTACGCATTTGTTAAGGAAAGGATTAAAGTATTCTTTGAATGAGGAGCGAGAAAATAGTTTTGAAGAATTGAAGAAATGACTCTTATCTGTTGTGATTCTTACTCTTTCTTCTAGATCAGGAGGCTTGTTAGAATAAGAGGAACTAAAGGAGCTACTGTAAGAATTCCTAGAATTGGGATTCATAAGACCAAGTGTCTCACCATGGGGTGCACCGGTCTTGTTTGTATAGAAGAAGGACGATAGCATGCGTTTACGTATTGACTACCGAGAGTTGAATAAGATTACCATTCGAAATCGGTGATTCTAACTCGTATAAATGACCTTTTCGACCAACTTCAAAACGCTCAGTTTTTCTCAAAAATTGTTCTGAGGCCAGGTTCTCATAGGCTAAAGATCAAGAATGAGGATATTCTGAAAACTTTTTTTCGTACTCGTTGTGGTCATTATGTGTTTTTGGTTATCCCTTTTGGTCTAACCAATGCCCCTGCAGTTTTCATGGACTTGATGAACCGAGTATTTCACGAGTTCTTGGATAAATTCTTCTTTGTTTTCATCGATGATATCTTGGTATCACCCAAGTTGGGACGTTGCGACAAAAAAGTTTGTAAGCAAAATTTTCAAAATGAACTTTTGGCTCACCCAAGTTGCATTCCTTGGTCATATAGTATCCGCAGAAGGACTCAAGATGGACCCTGCCAAGATTGAAGCTGTTAAAAATTGGCCTAGACCCACTTCTGCTACAGAAGTTTGAATTTTCTTATACCTGGTTGGCTACTATCGAAGATTTTAAGAAGGATTTTCCGTCGTTGCCTCGCCTCTTACGCATTTGTTAAGGAAAGGAGTAAAGTATTCTCTGAATGAGGAGCGAGAAAAGAGTTTTGAAGAATTGAAGAAATGACTCGTATCTGCTCTGATACTTACTCTTTCTTCTGGATAAGGAGGCTTGTTAGAATAAATGGAACTAAAGGAGCTATTGTAAGAATTGCTAGAATTGGGATTCATAAGACCAAGTGTCTCATCATGGGTGCACCGGTCTTGTTTGTATAGAAGAAGGACGATAGCATGCGTTTATGTATTGACTACCGAGATTTGAATGAGGTTACCATTCAAAATCGGTGCCTCTTCCTCGTATAAATGACCTTTTCGACCAACTTCAAGACGCTCAGTTTTTCTCGAAAATTGAACTGAGGTAAGGTTCTCATCAGCTAAAGATCAAGAATGAAGATATTCCTGAAACTGTTTTTGGTACTCGTTATGGTCATTTTGAGTTTTTGGTTATGCCTTTTGGTCTAACCAATGCCCCTACAGTTTTCATGGACTTGATGAACCGAGTATTTCATGCATTGTAGGATAAATTTTTTATTGTTTTCATCGATGATATCTTGGTATATTATACAAATAAAGAATAACACGAAAAACCCATGCATAAAGTGCTTGGGACTTTGCGACAAAAAAAAACTGTAAGCAAAATTTTCAAAATGCGACTTTTGGCTCAACCAAGTTTCATTCCTTGGTCATATAGTTCCGCAGAAGGATTCAAGATGGACCTAGCCAAGATTGAGGTATTTAAAAATTGGCCTAGACCCACTTTTGCTACAGAATTCGAAGTTTCTTATGTATGGCTGGCTACTATAGAAGATTCGTAGAAGGATTTTCCGTCATTGCCTAGCCTCTTACGCATTTGTTAAGGAAAGGATTAAAGTATTCTTTGATTTAGGAGCGAGAAAAGAGTTTTGAAGAATTTAAGAAATGACTCGTATCTACTCTGATACTTACTCTTTCTTCTGGATCAGGAGGCTTGTTAGAATAAAAGGAACTAAAGGAGTTATTGTAAGAATTACTAGAATTGGGATTCATAAGGCCAAGTGTCCCATCAAGGGGTGCACCGGTCTTGTTTGTATCGAATAAGGATGGTAGCATGCTTTTATGTAATTACTAACGAGAGTTGAATAAGATTACCATTCGAAATCGGTGCCTCTACCTAGTATAAATGACCTTTTCGACCAACTTCAAGACGCTCAGTTTTTCACAAAAATTGATCTGAGTTCTGGTCCTCATTCGCTAAAGATCAAAAATGAGGATATTCCTAAAACTGTTTTTCGTACTCGTTATGGTCATTATGAGTTTTTAGTTATGCCTTTTGGTCTAACCAATGCCCCCGCAGTGTTCATGTACTTGATGAACAGAGTATTTCACGATTTCATGGATAAATTCTTCATTGTTTTCATCGATGGTATCTTGGTAGATTCTACAAGTAAAGAAGAACATGAAAAACACATGCATAAAGTACTTTGGACGTTGCGACATTAAAGTTTGTGAGCAAAATCTTAAAAATGCTACTTTTGGCTCAACCAAGTTGCATTTCTTGGTCATATAGTATCCGCAGAAGGACTCAAGATGGACCCTGCCTAGATTGAAACAATTACAAATTGGCCTAGACCCACTTCTGCTACAAAAGTTTGAAGTTTCTTATGCCTGGCTGACTACTATCGAAGATTTGAAGAAGGATTTTCCGTCATTGCCTCGCCTCTTACGCATTTGTTGAGTAAAGGAGTAAAGTATTCTTGGAATGAGGAGCAAGAAAAGAGTTTTGAAGAATTGAAGAAATGACTCGTATCTACTCTAATAGTTACTCTTTCATCTGGGTCAGGAGGCTGGTTAGAATAAAACGAACTAAAGGAGCTATTGCAAGAATTGCTAGAATTGGGATTCATAAGACCAATTGTCTCACCATGGGGTGCACCAGTCTTGTTTGTGTAGAATAAGGATGGTAACATGCTTTTATGTATTGACTACCGAGAGTTGAATAAGTTTACCATTTGAAATCGGTGCCTCTACCTCGTATAAATGACCTTTTCGACCAACTTCAGGGCGCTCAGTTTTTCTCGAAAATTGATCTGAGGTAAGGTTCTCATCAGCTAAAGTTCAAGAATGAGGATATTCATAAAACTGTTTTTCATACTCGTTATGGTCATTATGAGTTTTTGGTTATGCCTTTTGGTCTAACCAATGCCCCTACACTTTTCATTGACTTGATGAACCGAGTATTTCATGAGTTGTAGGATAAATTCTTTAATGTTTTCATCGATGATATCTTGGTATATTCTACAAGTAAATAATAACACAAAAAACCCATGCTTAAAACAAGCACCCTTAAGATGAACCTTGCCAAGATTGAGGTAGTTAAAATTAGCCTAGACCCACTCTGCTATACCTCGTATAAATGACCTTTTCGACCAACTTAAGGGTGCTCAGGTTTTCTCGAAAATTGATCTAAGGTCTGGTTATCATCAGCTAAAGATCAAAAATGAGTATGTTCCAAAAACTGTTTTTCGAACTCGTTGGTCATCATGAGTGTTTAGCTATGCGTTTTGGTCTAACCAATGCCCCTGTAGTTTTCATGGACTTGATGAACCGAGTATTTCACGATGTCATGGATAAATTATTCATTGTTTTCATCGATGATATCTTGGTATATTCTACAAGTAAAGAAGAACACGAAAAACACATGCATAAAGTGCTTGGGACGTTGCGAAAAAAAAGTTTGTAAGAAAAATTTTCAAAATGAACTTTTGGCTCACCCAAGTTGCATTCCTTGGTCATATAGTATCCGCAGAAGGACTCAAGATGGACCCTGCCAAGATTGAAGCTATTAAAAATTGGCCTAGACCCACTTCTGCTAGAGAAGTTTGAATTTTCTTACGCCTGGTTGGCTACTATCGAAGATTTTAAGAAGGATTTTCCGTCATTGCCTCGCCTCTTACGCATTTGTTAAGGAAAGGAGTAAAGTATTCTTGGAATGAGGAGCGAGAAAAGAGTTTTGAAGAATTGAAGAAATGACTCGTATCTTCTCTAATAGTTACTCTTTCATCTGGATCAGGAGGCTTGTTAGAATAAACGGAACTAAAGGAGCAATTGCAAGATTTGCTAGAATTTGGATTGATAAGACCAAGTGTCTCACCATGTGGTGCACCGGTCTTACTTGTATAGAATAAGGACGGTAGCTTGCTTTTATGTATTGTCTACCGAGAGTTTAATAAGATTACCATTCAAAATCGGTGCCTCTACCTCGTATAAATTACCTTTTCGACCAACTTCAGGTCGCTCAGTTTTTATCGAAAATTAATATGAGTTCAGGTTCTCGTCAGCTAAAGATCAAGAATGAGGATGATCCTAAAACTTCTTTTCGTACTCGTTATGGTCATTATGAGTTTTTGGTTATGCCTTTTGGTCTAATCAATGCCCCTGCAGTTTTCTTGGATAAATTAATTATTGTATTCTTCGATGATATCTTGGTATATTCTGCAAGTAAAGAAGAACTCCAAAAACACAAGCATAAAGTGCTTGTGACGTTTCGACAAAAAAATTTGTAAACAAACTTTTCAAAAATGCGAGTTTTAGCTCAACCAAGTGGCATTCCTTGATCATATAATATCCGCATAAGGACTCAAGATGGACCCTGCCAAAATTGAGGCAGCTACAAATTGGCCTAGACCCAATTCTTTTACTGAATTCAAAGTTTCTTATGCGTGTCTGGCTACTATAGAAGATTCGAAGAAGGATTTTCCATCATTGCCTCGCCTCGTACGCATTTGTTAAGGAAAGGATTAAAGTATTCTTTGAATGAGTAGCGAGAAAAGAGTTTTGAAGAATTGAAGTAATGACTATTATCTGCTCTGATACTTACTCTTTCTTCTGGTCAGGAGGCTTGTTAGAATAAAAGGAACTAAAGGAGCTATTGTAAGAATTGCTAGAATTGGTATTCATAAGACCAAGTATCTCATCATGGGGTGCAACGGACTTGTTTGAAAAGAAGAAGGACGGTAGCATGCGTTTATGTATTGACTACCGAGAGTTGAATAAGATTACCATTCGTAATCGGTACCTCTACCTCGTATAAATGACCTTTTCGACCAACTTCCAAACGCTCAGTCTTTCTCGAAAATTGATCTGAGGTCAGGTTCTAATCAGCTAAAGATCAAGAATGAAGATATTCCTAAAACTGTTTTTCGTACTCGTTGTGGTCATTATAAGTTTTTGGTTATGCCTTTTGGTCTAACCAATGCCCCTGCAGTTTTCATGGACTTGATGAACCGAGTATTTCATGAGTTCTTGGATTAATTCTTTATTGTTTTCATCGATGATATCTTGGTATATTCTACAAGTAAAGAGTAACACGAAAAACCCAGGCATAAAGTGCTTGGGATGTTGCGACAAAAAAAACTGTAAGCAAAATTTTCAAAATGCGACTTTTGGCTCAACCAAGTTGCATTCCTTGGTCAAATAGTATCCGCAGAAGAATTCAAGATGGACCTTGCCAAGATTGAGGTAGTTAAAATTGGCCTAGACCCACTTCTGCTACAGAATTCGAAGTTTCTTTGGCATGGCTGGCTTCTATAGAAGATTCGTAGAAGGATTTTCCGTCATGGCCTCGCCTCTTTCGCATTTGTTGAAAGGATTAAAGTATTCTTTGATTGAGGAGCGAGAAAAGAGTTTTGAAGAATTGAAGAAGTGACTCGTATCTGCTCTGATACTTACTCTTTCTTCTGGATCAGGAGGCTTGTTAGAATAAAAGGAACTAAAGGATCTAATGCAAGAATTGCTAGAATTGGGATTCAAAAAAACAAGTGTCTCACCATGGGTGTACCGGTCTTGTTTGTATAGAATAAAGACGGTAGCATGCGTTTATGTATTGACTACCGAGAGTTGGATAAGATTACCATTCGAAATCGGTGCCTCTACCTCGTATAAATGACCTTTTCGACCAACTTAAGGGTGCTCAGTTTTTCTCGAAAATTGATCTAAGGTCAGGTTATCATCAGCTAAAGATCAAAAATGAGGATGTTCCAAAAACTGTTTTTCGTACTCGTTGGTCATTATGAGTGATTAGCTATGCGTTTTGGTCTAACCAATGCCCCTGTAGTTTTCATGGACTTGATGAACCGAGTATTTCACGATGTCATGGATAAATTATTCATTGTTTTCATCGATGATATCTTGGTATATTCTACAAGTAAAGAAGAACACGAAAAACACATGCATAAAGTGCTTGGGACGTTGCGACAAAAAAGTATGTAAGAAAAATTTTCAAAATGAACTTTTGGCTCACCCAAGTTGCATTCCTTGGTCATATAGTATCCGCAGAAGGACTCAAGATGGACCCTACCAAGATTGAAGCTATTAAAAATTGGCCTAGACCCACTTCTGCTAGAGAAGTTTGAATTTTCTTATACCTGGATGGCTACTATCGAAGATTTTAAGAAAGATTTTCCGTCATTGCCTCGCCTCTTACGCATTTGTTAAGGAAAGGAGTAAAGTATTCTTGGAATGAGGAGCGAGAAAAGAGTTTTGAAGAATTGAAGAAATGACTCGTATCTTCTCTAATAGTTACTCTTTCATCTGGATCAGGAGGCTTGTTAGAATAAACGGAACTAAAGGAGCAATTGCAAGATTTGCTAGAATTTGGATTGATAAGACCAAGTGTCTCACCATGTGGTGCACCGGTCTTACTTGTATAGAATAAGGACGGTAGCTTGCTTTTATGTATTGTCTACCGAGAGTTTAATAAGATTACCATTCAAAATCGGTGCCTCTACCTCGTATAAATTACCTTTTCGACCAACTTCAGGTCGCTCAGTTTTTATCGAAAATTAATATGAGTTCAGGTTCTCGTCAGCTAAAGATCAAGAATGAGGATGATCCTAAAACTTCTTTTCGTACTCGTTATGGTCATTATGAGTTTTTGGTTATGCCTTTTGGTCTAATCAATGCCCCTGCAGTTTTCTTGGATAAATTAATTATTGTATTCTTCGATGATATCTTGGTATATTCTGCAAGTAAAGAAGAACTCCAAAAACACATGCATAAAGTGCTTGTGACGTTTCGAAAAAAAATTTGTAAACAAAATTTTCAAAATCGAGTTTTAGCTCAACCAAGTGGCATTCCTTGATTATATAATATCATCATAAGGACTCAAGATGGACCCTGCCAAAATTGAGGAAGCTAGAAATTGGCCTAGACCCACTTCTTCTACTAAATTCAAAGTTTCTTATGCGTGGCTGGCTACTATAGAAGATTCGTAGAAGGATTTTCCATCATTGCCTCGCCTCGTAGCATTTGTTAAGGAAAGGATTAAAGTATTCTTTGAATGAGTAGCGAGAAAAGAGTTTTGAAGAATTGAAGTAATAACTATTATCTGCTCTGATACTTACTCTTTCTTCTGGTCAGGAGGCTTGTTAGAATAAAAGGAACTAAAGGAGCTATTGTAAGAATTGCTAGAATTGGGATTCATAAGACCAAGTATCTCACCATGGGGTGCAACGGTCTTGTTTGAAAAGAAGAAGGACGGTAGCATGCGTTTATGTATTGACTACCGAGAGTTGAATAAGATTACCATTCGAAATCGGTGCCTCTACCTCGTATAAATGACCTTTTCGACCAACTTCCAAACGCTCAGTCTTTCTCGAAAAATTGATCTGAGGTCAGGTTCTAATCCGCTAAAGATCAAGAATGAGGATATTCCTAAAACTGTTTTTCATACTCGTTGTGGTCATTGTGAGTTTTTGGTTATGCCTTTTGGTCTAACCAATGCCCCTGCGGTTTTCATGGACTTGATGAACTGAGTATTTCATGAGTTCTTGGATAAATTCTTCATTGTTTTCATCGATGATATCTGGGTATATTCTACAAGTAAAGAAGAACAAGCAAAACACATGCATAAAGTGCTTGGGACGTTGCGACAAAAAAGTTTGTAAGCAAAATTTTCAAAATACGACTTTTGGCTCACCCAAGTTGCATTCCTTGGTCATATAGTATCCGCAGAAGGACTCAAGATGGAACCTTCCAAGATTGATGCAATTAAAAATTGGCCTAGATCCACTTCTGCTACAAAAGTTTGAAGTTTCTTATGCCTGGCCGGCTACTATCGAAGATTTTAAGAAGGATTTTCTGTCACTGCCTCGCCTCTTGCGCATTTGTTGAGGAAAAGAGTAAAGTATTCTTGGAATGAGGAGCGAGAAAAGAGTTTTGAAGAATTGAAGAAATGACTCGTATCTGCTCTGATAGTTACTCTTTCATCTGGATCAGGAGGCTTGTTAGACTAAACAAAACTAAAGGAGCTATTGCAAAAATTGCTAGAAATGGGATTCATATGACCAAGTGTCTCACCATGGGGTGCACCGATCTTTTTTGTATAGAATAAGGACGGTAACATGCGTTTATGTATTGACTACCGAGATTTGAATAAGATTACCATTCGAAATCGGTGCCTCTACCTCGTATAAATGACCTTTTCGACCAACTTTAAGACACTCAGTTTTTCTCGATAATTGATCTGATGTCAGGTTCTCATCAGCTAAAGATCAAGAATGAGGATATTCCTAAAACTGTTTTTCGTACTCGTTGTGGTCATTATGAGTTTTTGGTTATGCATTTTGGTCTAACCAATGCCCCTGCAGTTTTCATGGACTTGATGAACCGAGTATTTCATGAGTTCTTGGATGTATTCTTTATTGTTTTCATCGATGATATCTTGGTATATTCTACAAGTAAAGAGTAACACGAAAAACCCTTGCATAAAGTGCTTGGGACGTTGCGACAAAAAAAACTGTAAGCAAAATTTTCAAAATGCGACTTTTGGCTCAACCAAGTTGCATTCCTTGGTCAAATAGTATCCGCAGAAGGATTCAAGATGGACCTTGCCAAGATTGAGGTAGTTAAAATTGGCCTAGACCACTTCTGCTACAGAATTCGAAGTTTCTTATGCATGGCTGGCTTCTATAGAAGATTCGTAGAAGGATTTTCCGTCATGGCCTCGCCTCTTTCGCATTTGTTAAGGAAAGGATTAAAGTATTCTTTGATTGAGGAGCGAGAAAAGAGTTTTGAAGAATTGAAGAAGTGACTCGTATCTGCTCTGATACTTACTCTTTCTTCTGGATCAGGAGGCTTGTTAGAATAAAAGGAACTAAAGGATCTAATGCAAGAATTGCTAGAATTGGGATTCATAAGAACAAGTGTCTCACCATGGGGTGTACCGGTCTTGTTTGTACAGAATAAAGACGGTAGCATGCGTTTATGTATTGACTACCGAGAGTTGGATAAGATTACCATTCGAAATCGGTGCCTCTACCTCGTATAAATGACCTTTTCGACCAACTTATGGGTGCTCAGTTTTTCTCGAAAATTGATCTAAGGTCAGGTTATCATCAGCTAAAGATCAAAAATGAGGATGTTCCAAAAACTGTTTTATGTACTCGTTGGTCATTATGAGTGTTTAGCTATGCGTTTTGGTCTAACCAATGCCCCTGTAGTTTTCATGGACTTGATGAACCGAGTATTTCACGATGTCATGGATAAATTATTCATTGTTTTCATCGATGATATCTTGGTATATTCTACAAGTAAAGAAGAACACGAAAAACACATGCATAAAGTGCTTGGGACGTTGCGACAAAAAAGTTTGTAAGCAAAATTTTAAAAATGCGACTTTTGGCTCAACCAAGTTGCATATCTTTGTCATATAGTATCCGAAGAAGGACCCAAGCTGGACCATGCTAAGATTGAAGCCATTACAAAATGGCCTAGACCCACTTCTGCTACAGAAGTTTGAAGTTTCTTATGCCTGGCTGGCTACTATCGAAGATTTGAAGAAGGATTTTCCGTCATTGCCTCGCCTCTTACGCATTTATTGAGTAAGGGAGTAAAGTACTCTTGGAATGAGGAGCGAGAAAAGAGTTTTGAAGAACTGAAGACATGACTCGTATCTGCTCTGATAGTTACTCTTTCATCTGGGTCAGGAGGCTTGTTAGAATAAAAGGAATTAAAGGAGTTATTGCAAGAATTGCTAGAATTGGGATTCATAAGACCAAGTGTCTCACCATGGGGTGCACCGGTCTTGTTTGTATAAAATAAGGATGGTAGCACGCTTTTATGTATTGTCTACCAAGATTTAAATAAGATTACCATTCGAAATCGGTGCCTCTACCTTGTATAAAACTTTTTCGACCAACTTCAGGGCCCTCAGTTTTTCTAGAAAATTGATCTGAGGTCATGTTCTCTTCAGCTAAAGATCAAGAATGAGGATGTTCCTAAAACTACTTTTCGTACTCATTATGGTCATTATGAGTTTTTGGTTATGCCTTTTGGTCTAACCAATGCCCTTACAGTTTTCACGGACTTGATGAACCGAGTATTTCATGAGTTCTAGGATAAATTCTTTATTGTTTTCATCGATGATATCTTGGTATATTCTACAAGTATAGAATAACACGAAAAAGCCATGCATAAAGTGCTTGGGACATGGAGAAAAAAAACTTATAAGCAAAATTTCCAAAACGCTACTTTTGGCTCAACCAAGTTGCATTCCTTGGTAATATAGTATCCGCAGAAGGATTCAAGATGGACCTTGCCAAGATTGAGGTAGTTACAAATTGGCCTAGACCCACTTCTGCTACAGAATTCGAAGTTTCTTAGGCCTGGCTAGCTACTATAGAAGATTCGTAGAAGGATTTTCCGTCATTGCCTCGCCTGTTACGCATTTGTTAAGGAAAGGAGTAAAGTATTCTTGGAATGTGGAGCGAGAAAAGAGTTTTGAAGAATTGAAGAAATGACTTGTATCTTCTCTGATATTACTCTTTCATATGGATCAGGAGGCTTGTTAGAATAAATAGAACTAAAGGATCTATTGCAAAAATTGCTAGAAATGGGATTCATATGACCAAGTGTCTCACCATGGGGGGCACTGATTTTGTTTATATAGAATAAGGACGGTAGCATGCGTTTATGTATTGACTACCGAGAGTTGAATAAGATTACCATTCAAAATTGGTGCCTCTACCTCGTATAAATGACCTTTTCGACCAACTTCAAGACGCTCAGTTTTTCTCGAAAATTGATCTAAGGTCAGGTTCTCATCAGCTAAAGATCAAGAATGAGGATATTCCTAAAACTGTTTTTCGTACACGTTGTGGTTATTATGAGTTTTCGGTTATGCCTTTTGGTCTAACCAATGCCCCTGCAGTTTTCATGGACTTGATGAACCGAGTATTTCATGAGTTCTTGGATAATTTCTTCATTGTTTTCATCGATGATATCTTCGTATATTCTACAAGTAAAGAAGCACACGAAAAACCCATGCATAAAGTGCTTGGGACGTTGCGACAAAAAAACCTGTAAGCAAAATTTTCAAAATGCGACTTTTGGCTCACACAAGTTGCATTCCTTGGTCATATAGTGTCCACAAGAGGACTCAAGATGGACCCTGCCAAGATGGAGGCAGTTACAAATTGGCCTAGACACACTTCTGCTACAGAAGTTTGAAGTTTCTTATGCATGGTTGGCTACTATCGAATATTTGAATAAGGATTTTCCGTCAATACCTCGCCTCTTACGCATTTGTTGAGGAAAGAAGTAAAGTATTCTTGGAATGAGGAGCGAGAAAAGAGTTTTGATGAATTGAAGAAATGACTCGTATCTCCTCTGATATTACTCTTTCATCTGGATCAGGAGGCTTGTTAGAATAAACAGAACTAAAGGAGCTATTGCAAAAATTGCTAGAAATGAGATTCATAAGACCAAGTGTCTCAAAATGGGGTGCAACGATTTGTTTGTATAAAATAAGGACGGTAGCATGCGTTTATGTTTTAACTACCGAAAGTTGAATAAGATTACCATTCGAAATCGGTGCATCAACCTCGTATAAATGACCTTTTCGACCAACTTAAGGGCACTCAGTTTTTCTCGAAAATTGATCTGAGGTCAGGTTATCATCAGCTAAATATCAAGAATGAGGATATTCCTAAAACTGTTTTTCGTACTCGTTATGGTCATTATAAGTTTTTGGTTATGCCTTTTGGTCTAACCAATGCCCCTACAGTTTTCATGGAGTTGATGAACCGAGTATTTCAGGAGTTCTAGGGTAAATTATTTATTGTTTTCATCGATGATATCTTGGTATATTCTACAAGTAAAGAAGAACTCAAAAAACACATACATAATGTGCTTGGGACGTTGCGACAAAAAAGTTTGTAAGAAAAATTTTAAAAATGCGACTTTTGGCTCAACCAAGTTGCATTTCTTGGTCATATAGTATCCGCAGAAGGACACAAGATGGACCCTGCCAAGATTGAGGAAGTTACAACTTGGCCTAGACCCACTTCTGCTACAGAAGTTTGAAGTTTCTTATGCCTGGCCGGCTGGCTACTATCGAAGATTTGAAGAAGGATTTTCCGTCATTGCCTCGCCTCTTACGCATTTGTTGAGTAAAGGAGTAAAGTATTCTTGGAATGAGGAGCGAGAAAAGAGTTTTGAAGAATTAAAGAAATGACTCGTATCTGCTCTGATAGTTACTCTTTCAACTGGGTCAGGAGGCTTGTTAGAATAAAAGGACTAATGGAGCTATTGCAAGAATTGCTCGAATTGGGATTGATAAGACCAAGTGTCTCACCATGGGGTGCACCGGTCTTGTTTGTATAGAAGAAGGACGGTAACATACTTTTATGGATTGACAACCGAGAGTTAAATAAGATTACCATTCGAAATCGGTGCCTCTACCTCATATAAATGACCTTTTCGAACAACTTCAGGGTGCTCAGTATTTCTAGAAAATTGATCTGAGGTCAGGTTCTCATCATCTAAGGATCAAGAATGAGGATATTCCTAAAACTGTTTTTCGTACTCGTTGTGGTCATTATGAGTTTTTGGTTGTGCCTTTTGGTCTAACCAATGCCTATGCAGTTTTCATGGAGTTGATGAACCGAGTATTTCACGAGTTCTTGGATAAATTCTTCATTGTTTTCATCGATGATATCTTGGTATATTCTACAAGTAAAGAAGAACACGAAAAACACATGCATAAAGTGCATGGGACGTTGCGACTTTTGGCTCAACCAAGTTTCATTCCTTGGTCATATAGTATCCGCAGAAAGACTCAAGATGGACCCTGCCAAGATTGAATCAATTACAAATTTGGCTAGACCCACTTCTGCTACAGAAGTTTGAGGAAAGGAGTAAAGTATTCTTGGAATGAGGAGCGGGAAAAGAGGTTGAAGAATTGAAGAAATGACTCGTATCTGCCCTGATATTTGATCTTCCTTCTGGATCAGCAGGCTTGTTAGAATTATAGGAACTAAAGGAGCAATTGCAAGAATTGCTAGAATTTGAAATGATAAGACCAACTGTCTCACCATGGGGTGCGCTAGTCTTGTTTGTATAGAAGAAGGACGGTAGCATGCGTTTATGTATTGACTACCAAGAGTTGAATAAGATTACCATTCGAAATATGTGCCTCTACCTCGTATAAATGACCTTTTCGACCAACTTCAGGGCGCTCATTATTCTCGAAAATTGATCTGAGGTCAGGTTATCATCAGCTAAAAATCAAGAATGAGGATGTTCCAAAAACTACTTTTCGTACTCGATATGGTCATTATGAGTTGTTGGTTATGCCTTTTGGTGTAACCAATGCCCCTGTAGTTTTCAAGGAATTGATGAACCGAGTATTTCACGAGTTCTTAAATAAATTTGTTATTATTTTCATCGATGATATCTTAGTATATTCTAGAAGTAAAGAAGAATACGAAGAACACATGCATAAAGTGCTTGGGACTTTGCGACAAAAAAATGTGTAAGCAAAATTTTCACAATGCGACTTTTGGCTCAACCAAGTTGCATTCCTTGGTCATATATATCCACATAATGAATCATGATAGACCCTGCCTAGATTGAGGCAGTTACAAATTGGCTTAGACCCACTTCTGCTACAGAAGTTTGAAGTTTCTTATGCCTGGCTGGCTACTATTGTCACACCCCGACTAGGTAGTTGCGGAAGCGTAATACGGGAATTTAACAGATAACACTGGTATCAACAACATTGTTTATAAAGAAATTCACCAACTAATTTACATCATATTACATGGGTTGGTACTATGTTTACAAACTAGATGAGAATCACATGACTGGGTTACGAGCTTTTTATTTAATATTATATATCTGCGTCTATTCACAGCTATTCAACTCTTCTTCTAACACCAAGCACGTAAGAAAATCATTCCACTTTTGCTTTACCTGAAAAGCATGTTAAAACGGGTCAACTACGTCTAGTTGGTGAGTTTCAAGTTTCACGAGTATCAACGAAATCAGTATACGAGTTCGTACAGTTTACAGTGTGTATGTATACATGTATGTGTATGTTGTATTATACTAAGCCACAAGTGAAACCGAAACGAGCTACAACGCATGGCCTCAACTGCCCATGCACTCCCGTTGGCATTTAACAGCCACTTTGCCCCAAGTACGTACTATGTCTAACACCACATAGCAGTATGTAATAAGTTTAAATGACAATGTGCAACTGGGTTAACATGTTCCGGCATACCCCACCGGCTCTGTCAGTTGGGTTTGTCAAACCGATAGTACTATCCACACGTCACCGGCACGAAGTTAATCACTTGTGTTTGTGGGGACTTGTCAAGTGTTAGTACTTAGATAATCCACATCATCACACGTTTTCAAGTATATAAGTATATGTAAACATGCTTTTCACCCCAAAAGTTCGTAAAACAGTTTAGAAAGTGGGGGTCGTGAAACTCACCTTATCGTAGTTCGCACGGAAATTACGTATCAATAAGTCAGGTGCCTCGCTTATAGCCTGATTCCTATAAACGGTATCGTATCGTTAATACTAGTACAGTGTTCAAGCTAAGTCGGGCTGTATAGATAATCTGGGTATAGCTGTTAGGCCCAGAACATGACCATAGTCTTAGATTGTGACGTTGTATACTATGAAATGTTTAAAACTGGATTTGGCTCAGTTTCACCGTTTCCCGAGCCTAGCCAAGTTGATTGTTTATACGTTTCGGGATTAGGTAAGATCACATAAACTTAAGTAAATATATTGATTGATAAAATGATTTGATTTATTAAAGAATTTTAAGGTTTCGGTATCTGGTTTGATCGTAGGGTTCGTTTCCGTTTTCACATGGGTTTGATTATACAAAACGCGCACAATCCACCCGAATTATCTGGAATTCTCGTAAAAAGTTCGTTTTTATCAATATCATTCAAACATGTGATATTTAACCACTTTTGACATTTTGACATACCAGTCAGTCCGTTAAACACAAAACTGCCGGTTTCGTTAAAACAATTATAATTTAAATCTTTGATTAATCATAACTAAATATGTACTTATATATAAATTATGAAAATTTTTTAAAAATACATTAAGACATGTAGAATTTTATAAAAATATTTTCAGAAATTTTATGATTAATTATTTATGTATAAAAATTTATTTAATAGGTTATAATCGTGTAATAAATGGCCCGTTTATATCAAACGACCTCCAAAAAATCCGATAATTTTAACAAATGGCCTCAATGTTATTACATAGCCCCTGCAAAATCTCCATAACCTAACTCTTTTGACAAAATGCCTTTTTGTGCGTTTTTCGGCTGTTAAAATTCAGTTAAACCATAATTGCACAAACCATACTTAGGCATTTCCAATGATCCCCAAACATTACCAGTGATCTTACCATCACATATTAAATTCCAAAACCAAGTTTCATAATTTTTCAATATGTTTAGCTATTTTTCCCAAATAAACGCCCATAAACGGAAATAAATTCACCAAATATTCTCCGTTTATCGAAAAATTACCAAATTTGAACAGGGACTCATTTAAATGATCCATAATGTCCTTAAAAATTTTCACAAGCTAACAATAAGCACATCACAACCTAATACTAAACAGCCCCTAAACGAGTGTTACGGGTTTACCTTGTCGGTTCTCGATGACTTGTGCTTGCTTAAACGACTCTCCTGGTCTTGGGTTGCATACTCAGTGTATCTACATATCATATAACATCAAACCAAGCATAAACCATCCATGTGACAGCCTTGATAATTAGGGTTTCTGTTTTCGGTTCAAACCGAACTTTCTAACCGTAAAAACGTTGTATTCATGTTCTAATCCGCGTTTTTGACCAAAAAAGTATATGTTCCTGGTTTTTAAATATGTTTAACATCAAAACATGATTTTACTTGATTTTTATGATTTTTGGATGGTTAAACATGTTTAATACTAATCAAAACACTTTTATAAGATTATAACTTAGTTAAAAGATGGTTAAAAGTTCATGGAAATGAAACTTACATGTGGGTTTAGGGCAAGGGTTTAGAAGAACAGCTGAAGGGAAGTCTGGTCTTTAAGTTTATTGCATAAAATTATGTAGCTTATTCAAGAAGTCTTGTAAAAAATATCTTTGGTGGGTTATAGTGTAGGGCGGCCGCAAGTAAGGAGGGGCCCATTCGGCCTCTTTTTGGCCCAATGGTGCCTCGGTTTTCGTGCCACGCGTAAAAGTCGGTCCAAAATTTTGTTCGGGTTGGGTTTTTCGCAAGAAAACTAGTTCGAGTGCGAAAACCAGCGCGAAAACGAGTGTTTTTCAGCCTAGTTTTGTAAAATAAGAAAAACATACTGACTCGTTGTAAAATTCCAAAATATTTTCACGGATTGCTTAGAACATGTTATATAAGTGTTTTATAAATCTTTTTCGGCTTAACGGATGCTACAATGCTCGTTTTGATATTAACGATTGCGTTTAAGCTTATAGCGTATCGACAAACGAAACCTTTTTCGTTGGGCCTAAATATCAATATGTTAGCCTCTATAACATATATATAACTCGTATATGACCCCTCAGTATGTATACGTGTAACACCCCGTAACCGCAGCGGAAACGTAAACGGGATGCAACAGACACCTCTGATATCAACCACATTGTATATAAAGAAAACTGAATACATTAATATACTTCAAATTACATTATCTCATATTTCATTCAAGTCTAGGTGATACACACATCGTACAATACGATACATAATTCTATTTAATATAACATATCATAACATCCTGCACGCAAATCTTACACACATCAAGCATTTAGCACGTAAGCAATCACTTCATATTAATCGTACCTGAAAAGCATGTGAGAAAACGGGTCAACTACGAATAGTTGGTGAGTTTCACAATTCGAGTAAACCTTGATAAATCAATATCAAAATATAATATTATCGATGTAATTATGCTGAGCCCACAAGTGAAGCCTCTGACTATCACACACAACCCCCGTGGCATATCCCCCGCCCACGGACCTGCCCCAAACCGCTATGTCTAACATTACATAGCAAAATATATAACAACAAAATAGACATGTGCAACTGGCTGGGAAACATCAGCAAATCCATGTCGGACCAGTTGGGTTTGTCAGACCAATAGTACTATCCACACTCTACCGGCTTTCAGTTAATCACTGGTGTTCCGGGGCCTTAGAATGTTAGCAACTCAGACAATTACCATCGTAGTACATTTCCGTACGATTCCCGTACAATAAAATATATATAAATCCACGCAAATCCATGCGATCAGTATGTACTTAAACATTTCAGGAGTGACATGCTTCCGCCCCGAGAAAATATTTAAAAACAATTCAGAAAAAGGGGCTCGTGAAACTCACCTTCGCACATGCAAGCAGGTAACAACAGTCATTATCAGTTAACACGTCCAATCTGTAATATGATCCCTACAATCGTTACTATACAATCACTATTAATATAGCTTTAACCGTGATAACCAGTACATCTGGGGACACTGTTAACCCAGTACTGTACCCATTCCGGGGGCAATGTTAACCCAGAAACACTTCTCCGGACTCAGATTGTGATATCGTTTAGAGTTCTATGGTCAAAATTACTATTAGTTTGTTTTCCCCGTTTTGCGTGCCTAGCACAGTTATCCGTTTTTACGTTTCAAAAATGAGTTTGGTCATACACGACCCGAAAATAGTTGTTGACTGATAATTTAATTAAGTTATGAAATTAGAGCTCGGTTTAGACGCCCCGTTTGGCCGCGGGACCCGTTTCCGTCTTTAGCGTACCGGAAACTGTTAAATCGTTAAAAATTACCCAAATCATCCGAATTATTTTCGGATGATTTGTTTTTACTTGTTTAACTCAGTTATATGAAAATAGTTCATTTTTAGGGTTTTTATACACCAGTCAGCTCGTCTACCCGAACTTTGCTGGTTTACGCGTTTTATATTATAAAAGTTCACTTTTATTCCAAATAAATATCCGTTCATCCTCAGATCTTGAGATTTTGCACAAATAACATTTTGACAGTGGGGAAATTAATAAAAATATTTCCAGAATTAATTTTTATATTTAAAATTTATTTATCTATTTTTAAACACCATTTAAACACTAAATATGTCGTAAATACCAAACGACCTTAGAAAAATCCCAAATTTTTCATGGATGACCCCTGCCATCCTCATAGTCCCCTGTATTTTTTCCAGAACCAAAATCTCTTTTTCCATGCCATTTTCACTAAAACCGAGCTAGAAAACCCTAGAACTCGTTTAAACCGAAAAGCCTACTTAGACTTCTCCAACTGACCTAAAATTTTGTGTGTAACTTTTACATGTTATAAAAAGCTTATCTGGAATTTTCCAGAATTTTTCATGATATTTAACTATTTTTCACCATTTTTAGCCAAAACCGAGCATTAAATTCACCAAATATTCATCCTTTGTCCAAAAATTCACAGAACTCATATTTTCATGTGTTTAACATCTCTGTCAAATTTCATGACCTAACTCTAAACCATCAACAATCTGTCCAAAAACTCCAAAACCGAACATAAACCGAATATACCTTTCGATTTCCGCCACTACAAGCTACAAACTCGTCTTTCCGCCTTATCTACCACTAAATACAGAACCTACAACCAACATACCACAATACCAAGCAAGTTACACTCACGATCAAGCCTCTTACACTATAGTTTCGGTTATTGTTCCAAAACAAAAGTTTGAACCGTAAAAATTCGTTTTAGGTTCGTTTAACTCCTTTCTTGGACCAAGATCCCTTGTATAACCCGTATACATCACTTGATCATGCAAGAATCGGTTTTCATCTTTGAAACCTCATTTTCTTGCAAATAATATTCAAAATATGGAACCAAAACCAAGATTTAGCCACCACAATATGCATTTACCTTGAGTTTTCTTGCTTAAAATCCGAATTTATGGATCATAGAAGTTGAGAGAGAAGGAAGATTGTTGAATGTTGTTTTAAAAAAAAAAAATAAAGGGCTATGGGTCCTTTCCAAATCCGATCGGAACTCTTAGGGGGTGGGGTGGGACCCACCTCTCCATTCCTAGCCACATGTTTGGATTTCGGATATCCGGATAATGTTTTGGATAATCTGGTTCGGTTCGTTTTTCGGTTAAATGTTTAATTCGGCTTAAAACGAGGTTAAAACGGTCGTTTTTCGGCTTAAAAATGAAATTTATATAAAACCACTTTAAAAAATTAAAAAACTTAAACCCTGACATTTAATGTCTTAGAACATCATATTATTAATAATTACGCATCTTTTTCGGCTTGATCGATCGTCTCTTGCTTGGTTTGGTATTAAATGTTTCGTTTAACGTACCGACGTACCATTAAATCGAAATTCTTTTTCTGTGCCTTACTTTACTTATCCCAAAGCATTAATGCTTCGTAAAATCACTAAATATTATAGATATCGTCTATAATTGAACCCTCGGTTCGTTCGGGTTTCAATAACTATCGATCGATTAATCGCATATTCAATACGATGAATTATATATTCACGTACAATCAATACAGTGAACCATGTATTCTCGTATAATTACTATGGTAATTCATGTACCCGACATTAAATATAACGTAACCATTGTCTATCGATTAGGGTATACCTGGTTTAGTCGGAATCGTTACATTCTCCCCCCGTTAAGAAATTTCGTCCTCGAAATTTTACACGCCCACTATCCCCTTCCGAGAGAAAGGTGGAGGTTTTTCCTTCAGAATTCACCCTCGCGTTACCAGGTATAATCTGGTACTCGCTGTGAATTCCACTTAATCTTAATCAATAAAGCTTGGTATGTCCAAACTGCTTAGTTTTCCCGTCTACTATCTCTACGGAATTATTTATCATATCAAGCATGTCTTCTATGAGTGCCTCCATTACTGGTACTTTCGTTGCCTCGTCGCTTAGGTACTTTTCAATCCGTATACATGGCAAAACATCATGTATAGTACTTAGCCCCTGGAGTACTTTAATCGATAAACTAAATGACCAATCATGGGGATAGTCTCATAAGGCCCAATATATTAAGGAGCTATTTTCGGTTTTGCCAAACCTTATATCACCTCTCGAAGGTGATGCCTTAAAAACGCCTTGTCACCTCTTTCCAGTGACAATGGTTTCCTTTGGATGTTGGCATAAATCCTTTGCCAATCTCGCGCTGCTTTCAACTTATCTTAAATATTATAAATCCGATTGGTTGTTTCTCGAATCAATTCAAATCTTATGGCTTGATTGACGCCCATTTTTATTTTAACAAATTGGTGATAATTACTTCACCCATAGAATGCTTCAAGCTCTCGATGCTTCCTTCCCCGCCTTCCAATAATGGAAGTAGGATTACTATTTCGATCTGAGATAATTGAAAATGGTACTCCACGACGAGATACCATTTCACCACATGAATTTGGCGAGAATTCATTGTGGTAATCGTCATGGATTGGGATGAAATGCGAGGATTGGTTAATCGATCCTCGATTACCCAAATTGCATCATGTCCTCGGGACGTCCTAGGGAGATGTGTCACAAAATCTATCGTGATTTGCTCCCACTTCCATTCGGGAATTTCCGGTTGTTGTAACATCCCCGAGGGTTTCTGGTGCTCCGCCTTAACTCTCACACAAGTTGTACACTCACCGACATACGTTGCTATATCCTTTTTCATACCCGGCCACCAGTAGAACTCCTTCGCATCCTTGTACATCTTATCCGATCCCGGATGTATGAATATTTCGATCTATGCGCTTCGTTCATGATTAATTCACGAAGGTCATGGAGGGTCGGGATCCAAACCCGATTTTTGAAATAGAAGATTTCGTCCACGCGCTGTTCGAAATTCTTCTCATTGCCGTGAAGTCCCTCCTTTTCCAATTATTCATCTTTCAACGCCTCAAATTGAGCGACTCGAATCAGGTCCAAAAGGTTCATCTTTCAACGCCTCAAATTGATAACGGATGTCACAGTCATAATCGCTTAACAACTCGACCCATCGTCGTTGCCTCATATTCAGTTCTTTCTGATCAAATATGTGCTGCAAACTTTTATGATCAGTGAGGATGGTGCACTTCGTACCGTAGAAATAATGTCTCCAGATTTTAAGTGCGAAGATAACCGCTCCCAGTTCTAAGTCATGAGTAGTGTAATTTTTCTCGTGTACTATTAACTGTCGGAAGAATAGGCTATAACCTTATTACTCTGCATCAACACGCATCCTAACCCTCTACGCGATGCGTCACAATACGCGACAAAACCATCGTCTCCATCGGGGGACTTAAAATTGGCGCTTGGCACAATTTTTGCTTTAACGTTTGAAACGCCGTTTCCTGCTCTTCTCTCCATTCATACTTTCGATCATTTTGAGTCAGGAGAGTTAAAGGTTGGGCGATGCTGGAAAAGTTCTCTATAAATCGACGATAATATCCAGCTAAACCTAAGAATTGGCGGATTTCCTTTGGCGATTTAGGCGCTTGCCAATTCTTAATTGCTTCAACCTTACTCGGATCAATGTGTATTCCTTGATGGTTTACAACGTGACCGAGGAATTGCACTTCTTGTAACCAGAAGTTACACTTTGAGAATTTTGCATACAACTTCTCCTGATTCAGAAGCTCTAGAATTATTCTTAAGTGTTGCTCGTGCTCTTCTTTACTTTTTGAGTAGATCAAAATATCGTCAATAAACACGATGACGAATTTAACGAGGTAGGGTTTACAGACTCGATTCATGAGGTCCATGAACACCGCCAGCGCATTTGTTAGCCCGAACGGCATAAATAAGAATTCATAATGGCCGTAACGAGTCCGAAACCCTGTTGTTGCAACGTCCTCCTCTTGGATTTTTTTTTTTTTTTACTTGGTGATAACTATATCTAAGATCAATTTTCTAAAAATAAATCGCCCCTTACAGTTGGTTAAACAGATCATTTACTTCGAAGAAGTGAATATCTATTCTTGATCGTCACTTTATTCAATTCTCCCTAATCAATACCTATCCTAACACTTCCGTCCTTCATTTCCCAAATAACACTGGCGCACCCCATGGTTACTAACTAGGTCGTATAAAACCTTATCCAAAAATTCTTGCATTTCAGTTGGTGTAAGTCGCTAAGATACTTTGGCAATAGGATATGCACCTGGTATTAGATCGATACGAATTTCAACTTGTCATGCTGGTGGTATTCCGGGCAGTTTTATATTTACGTATCACCGGAACATCTTCTATATGTTTTCATTTAAATCGTACAATTTTTCTTTGTATCTAATCGCTTCATCGTCCGAAATAGAGCTTCTAATCATCTTCTTTTCATATTTGATTTCAGCTTCATTTTGAGTTAGCCAATCCATGTTAACTAATACGTCAAAACTTCTTAACTTTACTGGTCGTAGTAAATAAGGAAAAGTTAATCGTTCAGAATAATAGGACAATTCCGAACAATTTAGTTAACCATTAGGATTCACCGTTAGCGATTCTAAAGTATAGGGTTCTATAGTTTCACTAATCGGTATCTTTCCAAATGGTAGGAGGTTAGCAGGAACTAACTTCTATCGGCGACCGTAAAAATATCACTGAAACCTCTTGATTTAAAACTACAACATACTTAATACCACCTTTGGATCATGACGTGCTTTATTCGAATTACTCACAAAAGCACGGCTCCTTGCTTGATCAGAGGTTGATGCTTGTCATGAGGTTCGTCTTCCAACGACACCTTGGTTCAACTTTGGGCAATTTCTCTTGAAACGTCCTGTACTGTCACATTCATAGCAAGTACAGCTGTTTGGCATAATTTGGTTTCTTTGAATGGATTGTTATTGAAGTTGTTGGGTTCGGAGTGGTTGTACACGAATGGGTTGGGGTTGCCGGTTCACATGGCTTCAATTGGTTCTACAATTAGGGCATTGCGTCCATCTTTACCACACCTGTGGCCTACTATCACTCGACATTCTTCTTCCTGCCGATAACCATATTTTCCACATTTAGGGAAGGACCCTTCATGCGGTTCATGTTTTCACACCAGAACTAGTCTTTGTATAATTCTGGGTTGTAGGACCTACCTACTTATTCAAAAGCCTATCTTGCACTATACCTTTATCATTTCTCTTCTTTAACACTCGACGTCTCACCTAACGACCTTCCAGTCCGCTTCCCATAGAGTCAAATATATCAATGCTGGCTTGTGACACAACCCTTCCAAAGGTTGTATATTTTACAGGATTGACTATACTCCTTATCGATGGAGTTAGTCCCCAATATAGCGCTCACTTCGCTTAGTTTCAGGGGTAATTAGCCATGTTACCAGACATGACAATTCCTTCAAACAATTAGCGTGTTCTAAGTGATCAGCACACAACATTTCTATCTTCCATAGCTCAGTTTCCAATCTCTGAACTTAATTACTCGAATAGAAGTGCTCTAGCACAAGAATTTTAAATTCTGACCATATCATCTGAGTAATAATTTTTCTAACTATAATTTTGTACCATCGTGTTCCATCACGATACAACATAATCTACCAACATATCTGTAGCATATTTCACTACACAATGTTCTAGACTCTTACCAATATCCTTAACCATTTCGATCTTTTCTATCCACTCGCTAATCTATTCCTCCCTTTACCATCAGTAATCTATTAATAATTTCCTTAACACAACCAACAAACATATCCTTCATACCGGATCTAATTCATTACGACTACTATTCATGTTTAGTTTATAACTAATACTTGTAGTCATAATAGTATTCGGTGGGACATTATCACTCTTAGTAATACCTCTAAGAATTGAAATATTCATATTCATGTGATTGCTCGATCTATAATTCTGCGATCACATTTGCATCAACACTAGCAGTGATCTGTGATACGACATTCGGTATCATCATCTGCTATCTTTGAGCAATCAACTGAATCATATCAATCTCCATCATTGGAGTTACTCTTTTTATGTCATTCTGCCGTACCTATCCCGTACGCAGTAATCAATACTAATCTCACCGTATAACTCGTTACCAGCTCAATCATAACAGCAGGTACACATACACACCAAATATTATCATACATATTACACATACCAGTATCTAGTATATATGTCCCACAAATATAATATCATATGGACTTAACCTGACGTCGGTTAACGTTTAATATGTTTCATAACCCTTGTCACCAACTGACATATAGATCTTTCTCAACAAAGATTAATGTTTAATATGCTTGATTGCAATATCCTTCTGCATGTCAGCATAACCGATTCATGCTCACCGTGAGCACCAAACGATTACGTACCACGGAGTTATAATATCCGTGTCTATTCGTATATCCGGCATACACGGTATACCACCTACGAACGAACAACCAACTATGCTATAATGATTCCAACACCTCTTTGTGTATGGATAATCATTCTATTCGAATATACATGGGTATAGGCATCTTGCGGATGTAAGGATAACATAGAGAGTTGCAAGATTCAAGGTAATCGCGCAACCCATGTTGCCTTCAAATATTATCAATTACTATTATGGGAAACTCTATCACTTGCTCAGTCAATGTCCCTCAGGCGTTCTAGGTTCGCTAAAATCGGTAATTCTCGATCTGAAGGTGGTGTGTCTCATATGTTTGAGAGTGAGAAATACACATATATATTTATATATATTATGTTTACCTGTTCATTTATTATCAAATTTATTATTATTATTATTATTATTATTATTATTATTATTTTATTTTTACCTTAATGGAATAAGAATGGGTTCAGGTACAGGTCCGTCCGTACGTTAGGGTCGGCGGTTCGGGTGAACATAGGGGTTATTAGGATATACGATACCGGGTGTTGGTAGGGTAAGGGATTTATCAATTTCGGTTGGGAGTAACGGTTACTAGATATTTCTGGTTAATGTCAAACGGGAGATCTAACTTGGTACTATCATAACTATGGCCTGGTAAGTCAGACTTATCATCAACCGATGCTCTAGAAATTTCAGCATCCTCGGTACTTTTTATTATTTCATCCCCCGGTTCCTTATCCGGGTCCTATTTCTCAATACATGTACCCACAAGATATGTACATATATATATATACACATTAGCACGTATAAATAATATTATATACTTTACACATATGTTGCCATTTTTACGTATTAATGTTCCCCGTGACTTCCCCTGAATTCCTCGTGCGGACAAGTCTGTTATTATGTTCCGGACCATAATAACTCACTTGTCCATCCAAGTTCATCCAGATCTCGTCACTATAAATTATTAGTTTATATTCAGATCCTATAATACTTGAGCTACTGGTTATATTTTAGGTATCTTTTAAAGACATCCTAATTCTTTATAACCAATGGCTCTGATACCAACTTCTGTAACACCCCGTAACCGCAGCGGAAACGTAAACGGGATGCAACAGACACTTCTGATATCAACCACATTGTTTATAAAGAAAACTGAATACATTAATATACTTCAAATTACATTATCTCATATTTCATTCAAGTCTAGGTGATACACACATCGTACAACACGATACATAGTTCTATTTAATATAACGTATCATAACATCCTGCATGCAAATTTTACACACATCAAGCATTTAGCACGTAAGCAACCACTTCATCTTAATCGTACCTGAAAAGCATGTGAGAAAATGGGTCAACTACGAATAGTTGGTGAGTTTCACAATTCGAGTAAACCTTGATAAATCAATATCAAAATATAATATTATCGATGTAATTATGCTGAGCCCACAAGTGAAGCCTCTGACTATCACACACAACCCCCGTGGCATATCCCCCGCCCACGGACCTGCCCCAAACCGCTATGTCTAACATTACATAGCAAAATATATAACAACAAAATAGACATGTGCAACTGGCTTGGAAACATCAGCAAATCCATGCCGGACCAGTTGGGTTTGTCAGACCAATAGTACTATCCACACTCTACCGGCTTTCAGTTAATCACTCGTATTCCGGGGCCTTAGAATGTTAGCAACTCAGACAATTACCATCTTAGTACATTTCCGTACGATTCCGTACAATAAAATATATATAAATCCACGCAAATCCATGCGATCAGTATGTACTTAAACATTTCAGGAGTGACATGCTTCCGCCCGGGAAAATATTTGAAAACAATTCAGAAAAAGGGGCTCGTGAAACTCACCTTCACACATGCAAGCAGGTAACAACAGTCATTATCAATTAACACGTCCAATCTGTAATATGATCCCTACGATCGTTACTATACAATCACTATTAATATAGCTTTAACCGTGATAACCGGTACATCTGGGGACACTATTAACCCAGTACTGTACCCATTCCGGGGGCAATGTTAACCCAGAAACACTTCTCCGGACTCAGATTGTGATATCGTTTAGAGTTCTATGGTCAAAATTACTATTAGTTTGTTTTCCCCGTTTTGCGTGCCTAGCACAGTTATCCGTTTTTACGTTTCAAAAATGAGTTTGGTCACACACGACCCGAAAATAGTTGTTGACTGATAATTTAATAAAGTTGTGAAATTAGAGCTCGGTTTAGACCGCCCGTATGGCCTCGGGACCCGTTCCGTCTTTAGCGTACCGAAAACTGTTAAATCATTTAAAATTACCCAAATCATCCGAATTATTTTCGGATGATTTATTTTTACTTGTTTAACTCAGTTATATGAAAAAATAGTGGTTCATTTTTAGGGTTTTTATACACCAGTCAGCTCGTCTACCCGAACTTTGCTGGTTTACGCGTTTTATATTATAAAAGTTCACTTTTATTCCAAATAAATAT
>NW_027504946.1:0-29779 GCF_021521415.1 Bidens hawaiensis
AAAAGATCCTAACAGGAATCATACTAACTATGTGACTGTCACTTGGATCCGTGTTTAGCTGTATTATGACATAGAGAAACAGGTTGTAAGCATGTAAATAACTTAAATGGTTTCATCGTTTCTGTGATACGGATTAAGGTTCAGTTAAGCTCAAAATTTTAAGTGGGCAACAACTCAGAGATAATGATATCTTCTATCTATTCTCAAAGCGTATTTGGCTATACCCAAGTCACCCCGAATTGACTTCGACCCAAAGTGTCTGATTAATTTGTAGATACTCGTTGTCTGCTTCCCGTTCACTTCTTACTCCAGAATTGAGAAGTCTTGATTATTACTATGTCTCATAAGTAAAAATATACACGTATTTTTTTTTTTTTTTTTTTTTAAACCAAACATTCTTATTGACTTCGGAGTACTAAACCACTGCAAGTCCCGAATCTGGATCACTACGAGTCTTGAAATGCTTTCTTCACGGGAATCAGAACACTCACGGGCTCGGTAGTCGCTTTTCTGCCTATCATTCGGAAAGATATGTGTGAAGACATTCAAAACTCTTAAGGAGTTTCCACGTAAATTCGAGTAGTTTAAGTTAGTATCACATACACTATACGCACCATAAAAATTTACCATGACATACAATGACTGTTCTAAAGCCTTTTAAGCCTAATAACTTCACTAGTTAAGCACACACAATCAGTATATATATCATTTTCCAAGGTTGGATCAATTTTCTGTTAAACACAGCAAAGAACTTCTTACGAAGTATTAGACTTGAAAAGTAATTTCATTTCCCCAAAAAAAAAGTTGATTTCAATCGCCCCGATCACGTCAAAGTCTTCAGGTAAACGGCAATCCTGAAGATCCAATGGATCAACTGGACCGACCACATACAAGTATGTGTCCTTCTTACTAAGAATGACCGACTAATTTTCAGCAACTGAAAGAACACACGTCATAACTGCCCCGGTCACTTTCAGTCTTCCGGTTATTGGCTATCCTCATTCTCTAAGTCGAAACGAGGACCAAAACATATCCGAGGATATGTCCATCAAACTGAGGTAACCGACTAATTTTAAGCAATAATGACACAAAATTTTTAAAATTTTTTTTTTTTTTTTTTAAATAAACACAAAGGCATGGTTACTCGGGATTGATCATCCCGTTTAGCTCAATTAGGTTTTGAAATCTGGATTTATCAAACGCTTTTGTGAACAAGTCAGCAAAATTTTCAAGTGTATCAACTTTTTCGATCTTGATCAGTTTCTTCTCAGCACAATCCCGTATGAAGTGATGACGAATGTCAATATGCTTAGTTTTACTGTGCTTCACGGGATTGTTAATTACTGAGATGGCGGCAGTGTTATCAATTAAAATAGGAGTGAGTAAGAAAGTCAGACCATAGTCGCGTAATTTTTGCTGAATCCACAAAACCTGAGAGCAGCAGTTGGATGCTGCCATGTATTCAGCTTCGCATGTTGAAATTGCAACTGATGTCTGTTTCTTGCACTGCCAGGAAACTAATCTTCCTCCAAGAAACTGACAGCCTCCTGTGGTTGACTTCCGACTCTGATTGCATCCCCCATAATCAGAATCTGTATATGCCACCAGTTCAACGTCTCCTCCCTTCGGGTACCACAACCCCAGCTTCGACTTGCCCTTGAGATACCGTAGTATCCTCTTTGCACCTTTCAAATGAGATTCTTTCGGATTTGCCTGAAAACGTGCACAAAGACAAACAGCAAACATTATATCAGGCCTAGAAGCAGTTAAATACATTAATGAACCTATTATCGCCCGATACAGAGTTGGGTCCACATCTGCGTCACCATCTGATTCAGCACCCAATTTGTGATTGACGCAGATGGGAGTATCATATGGAGAACTGTCCTCCATCTTGAATCTTTTCAGCACATCATGAACGTACTTCGTTTGATGAATGAACATCCCGTCCTTCTTCTGATCAACCTGCAATCCTAGAAAGAAAGTTAGTTCACCCATAGCACTCATCTCGAATCGTTTCTTCATGACAGCTTCAAAATCCTGACACATGGATACTCTTGATGCAGCAAAAATGATATCATCCACGTAGACTTGAACCAGTAGGAAGTCACATCCTTCTCTCTTCACAAACAACGTACTGTCAATCAATCCCCTTTCAAAACCATTTTCCAGCAAGTAGTCCGATAACGTTGAATACCAGGCACGAGGTGCCTGATGTAACCCATATAACGCCTTGCTCAACCTGTATACGTGATCAGGAAAGTCTGGGTCAGGAAAACCCGGAGGTTGCTCAACATACACAACCTCATCAACTTTCCCGTTTAGAAACGCGCTCTTCACATCCAACTGAAATACCTTCATCTTTTTAAATGCAGCAAACGCCAAAAACAATCGAATCGCTTCTAACCGGGCGACAGGAGCGAACACCTCATTGTAATCAATACCCTCTTGCTGATTAAAACCTTTAACAACCAGCCTCGCCTTATTTCTTACAATAATTCCCTTATCATCTCTCTTACACTTGAACACCCATTTTGTGCCTATAGCATGCACATTTCTTGGTTTTTCAACCAAGGTCCAAACTTCCATTTTCTCGAACTGAGCCAACTCTTCTTGCATGGCCTCGACCCACGAGCTGTCCTTTAAAGCCATTTGATAATTCTTTGGTTCAATTTGGCTTATAAAGCAGGAGTACAAACATTCATTCATTATACCCGTTTCTTTTATGCTTGTATAAACACAGGTGTGCTCATTCAAGCTACTTCTGGTTTGTACACTGGAGGACACATCACCTATAACGTTCTCCAATGGGTGATCTTTGTGAATTCTCGTGGTCGGAACAGCACCGACATGTAAATTGTCTTCCAAGTTTGAAGAGATCTCATCTATGGTTGTTTCTGGCTGAGAGTGAAAAGGATTAATAAATTCATCTTCAGTTGAGGCCGCAGGGGTATCGATAGGGTTTGATGTGGAAGGTTGAGATTTCTCAAACATCTGATGTTGCAATAGATTCTCTTCCTCATCAAGTATCATCTTCGTCACAGCTCTTTCGTCTTCTTCAGAAATTTCCAAATCAGGTACGTTAAACGACTTAAAAAGTTTAACATAGTCGAAAAGCTCAGCAGGTCCATTGCTTGGTTTTGGCGGTTGGTAACTAGTAATGTCGGTGTTACAAACCACCTCCACCTTGCAAGTCGACGTATTGAAGACCCGTCTGTTGGGAGTCCCAACAACATAACCGACTAGGATTCCCTCATCGGCTACTTCACCAAATTTCGAATTAGTCTTCAAAATCGAACAAGGAGACCCAAATGGTTCAAGACCGCACAAGTTGGGCTTCCTTCCGTGCATAAGCTCGTAACAAGTTTTTCCAAGTTTCTTAACGGTTAACACCCTATTCAGAACATAGCAGGCTGTAGCAACTGCTTCAGCCCAGAACATCACAGGAAGCTTCGAGTCTGCCAGCATAGTTCTGGCTCCTTCAATTAACGTTCGGTTCTTCCTTTCAGCCACTCCATTCTGTTGCGGAGTATACGGAGCGCTGTATTGATGTTCAATTCCCTTCTGAAGACAGAAGATTTCCATTTCAAAGTTCTTGAACTCTGTCCCATTGTCACTTCTGATGAATTTAACTGATTTGCTCATGACGTTCTCAACTTTTGTAATTAGATTCTTCACCATTTGAGCCGTCTCATCTTTCGTTTTCAGAAAATATACCCACGAATATCGCGAGTAATCATCAGTGATCACCAAGCAGTAAGAGGTACCTCCTAGACTTTGTACATTCACGGGACCGAAGAGATCCATATGAAGTAGTTCTAGAGTACCGGCAATAGAATTAATCTTCTTGGTGAGATGGGATTTCTTGTGTTGCTTTCCCTTCTTGCATGCTATACATTTGTCTTCAAAGTTAAAACTTTTTAAGGGAACGCCCATCACAAGCCCATTCTTGACAATGAAGTTCATCTTCCGAAGATGAATATGTCCCATTCTCCTGTGCCATAATTCTGATTCTGATTCGCTTGCTTTTATCATTAAACAGGATTCTCCAGTGGCCATTTCAGTAGACCTCATATCCATCACATATGTATTCGTTTCACGTGGAGCTTTCATCACTATCCATTCGTCTGGTATTAGAAAACCAGGCTTCAATACGATCGCTTCATTCTTTGTGAAATGGACAGTGTAATCTTTATCACAAATCTGCGACACACTCAGCAGATTGTGCTTTAATTCCTCCACAAAATTTACATTCTCAAGTGTCATTCTCCCATTCGACACAGTTCCTCTACCGGTAATCCTACCACCGCTCTCACCAGCAAAACTAACTCTTGCTCCCTGAACAGGTTTTAAATCTTGCAACAAGTGTTTGTTGCCCGTCATGTGCCGGGAACAGCCGCTATCTACAATCCAAAGATTGTTGGCAGCCCTGTTCAACTGTTCCTGCACAATAAAACAAAGAGTTAGAATCTTGGGACCCAAGACCAATTGGTCTTGGATCGATACGTCCCGTACCCTGGCTTTCTCAAATTAGCATCAGGATAATTTCTGTAAGTCCTGTTAGGGAATCTCCTTGCAGATTGAGGGTAAAGCCTCCCAAACCTTTGAGAATTGAAAGTGTTATATCTTGTGGTTTGGTTGTAAAACTGAGGTCTGTTTTTATGAAAACTTGAATTCTTCACATTTTGGCATTTTGTAAAGTTTTCATTTTTAGCAGTATCAAAATGACGCTTATACTCAGTTTTGTTTGACTTCACACCTCTGAATCTCGGCTCCAGAGGGCAATCTGCAACTAAATGCCCTAATTTGTTACATCTAAAGCAACACCGACGCTCCATTTTCTTGTCAAATGTTGGTTTGGATGTAGAGGCAGTGTTACCAGCCGTTCGTCTCACATAAGGTGGGACGTACGGATTGAGTGGAGAACTCTTTTTAGAAACTTTATTTTTATCTCCATCGGTGGGTAACCCTACCTTCTCTTTTGTCTGACCAGATTCGGACAACTTATCCGAATTCGATGAGACTGGACTCGAAACAGAAATATTCACATTAGAAACAGGCGAACTTGTTTCGCCACGGCTAACACTTGGTTTTACACTTGTAATCTTGATTGGAGTTGTCTGAGGAACTTCAAAATCAACAGATTTCTGAACACTCGGATTATAAGTATAGTTGTGGTTAAAGGGTGGTGGAACTTCATTATATCCGATTCCTCCCCTCTTTGCAGAGGTACCTGGATCACTCACGAGGTGATCAAGGATGGCCGAGGAATTCCTGAACTGCTCAAGTTTGCGGTTCAGTTCCACCACCTTCACCTGGTGGTCAGCAATCTGTTTATCTCGATCAGCAATCAATTTTGTTTTTTCCTCCAAAACTTCATAACTAAGATCAATTATTTCAATTTTCTCAGCAAGTTTAATTTTTAAGCTTTGAATGTCTTTTTCACATGCTTTTATTTTAATTTTATAACTTGTTTCTCTTGCTTTCGTAAAATGGTGATCTTCTTTAATAGTTTTAAAGTCAGCATCTAAACGGACATACTGATCAGTTATCGTTTTAAGTTGCTCAGACAAATTCTCACAACTAGTACAAATATTCTTAGTACTTACCTCGGAGCGATTATCCTTTTCATCTGCCATGAAAGCAGTTTTTTCTTCAGTAGCTTTCTCAATTCCATCAACCTTCTCACATTCTTTAACTTCAGCCTCAGCCATGTTCGCTTGCTCACCAGAACCACTTGAATGCGGGTTCCAGTTGTACTCGCCTGCTTCTCTGGTTAACATGGCGTTAATCTCTCTGTTAACTCCAGAGTGTTGTGTAGGCCGACCTTGTCCTCGTTCAACCCTCTCATTTCTGCATTCCTTGGCAAAGTGCCCGTACTGTTGACAATTATAGCACCTTACCTTGGATTTGTCGAACCCGGGCCTACCACCAACAAACTTTCTCCCAGTTTTGTTCATAAACCGTTTTACACGCCTCACAATCATTGCCATTTGCCATTGCAAATCCATCTCCTCCAGATCATCAGCATCGATCTGGTCGTAATCCTCATCTAGAGCAGCAGGGTCTACAATCTTCCCCTGAATGTAGTTTTCGTAGGAAGCAATAAATGATGCATAGACTGCAAACTGCTCTTCAGCAGATTTTACACTCATAGGCATCTTGGAATAATTATTGCTTGAGGCATTTGCAGAAAAACTACTTGAGGATGCTTGAGGCTTTGAAGTACTTGATCCTCCAGCAACGAAACAGACATCTCCGTTTGAGTTTACAGAAACGTTTCCTTCATGAGAAGAGTCAGAACCTGACTCCCCTTTTGAGTAATAAGCAGCAGATTCAGGCCTCGAACTCGAGCCTGAGTTAACCTTTGCACCATACATACCAGGGTCTTGTATCTGATCTGTTGGTGTTTCTTTTCGAACCATATTAAGCTCATAAGTTCTGAGCTTGTTTACTGCCGTTTCAAGATCACAATTAGGAAAGTCTCTGTCTTCCCTCATAAGAACGGTGTACATTTCCCACTTCGGTGGGAGAGCATCGAGAAGCTTTTCAACGATCTCTTCTTCTCGGTAAGCAATTGAATAATTGCTAAGCTCTGTCATTAGATGATAGTATCTGGTGATAATATCATCTAGTGATTCGTTCTTCAAAAATTTGAAGACGGAGAACTGGGTCTTTAAGAGTTTGATCTTTGATGCACGGATACCCACATTCCCCTCGAATCTATTTTCAAGAGCATCCCAAAGCTCTCTCGCAGAAGTGTACTTTCGGAACGTATGGAGAACCTCTTGAGGAAGTGCCATTGTTATCGCAGCATGGGCCTTGCTTTCGGCCTCGTACATTTTCTTTTCTTCGTCCTCCATTTTGCTGTACTTCTTAACCACATCACGACCTTCGTATTGCGCAGTTGGAGGGATATATCCATCCTGGATGCACACCCACATTTTGGCATCCTGGTATTTGATGTATTGGATGAATCTGTCCTTCCATGCCACGAAGTCAGTTCCTTTCATCAGCCTCGGGGCCTTAGTGGCAGACCCCGCTTCTACTTCCATCTTGACCAAATCGGAGATGTTAATTGACGACATCCTTGCGAAAACCTGAAAAACCTGAAAATACAAAAAAAATATTAAAACAGCTCAGTAGGCGAAGTTAAGAATAACTTCGCTTGAAAGTTAACTTCGCTGAAAAGAGAACTTCGCTGAGTTCTTAAATTCGCTAGACTCGGCGAAGTTAAAAATAACTTCGCTTAGAATGAGCGAACTTAGGAGGTAAGCGAACTTGGGTGGAAAGCGAAGTTGCGGATAACTTCGCTAAGGCGAACTTATGAGGTAAGCGAAGTTGTGGTTAACTTCGCTAAACCTTATATCTTCGCCGAAACCCTAATTCCAGTGACGGCAACTTCGCCTGAAGAATAGTAACTTCGCCCGAAGAACGGTAACTTCGCCCGATGAACAAGGAAACTGTTCAGATCTGTTTTCGTCAATCCAGCAGTTTCCGATCAATGCAATGGCTTGAAAATGACTGTCAAGCACGAGCAAAACACAATCCCAACAAAAACACGTCCCGCGAATAGGTCAAACGAGACGTTTTCTACACCCGCGTGAAATCCCAAACCTCACAATCGAGCCGATGGCTCTGATACCAATTGTAGGTTCCTGGACGGATCGTACACGGGATGTCGCTAACAACGCAGGTGCGGAATCCCTGCGTAGGTAGATACGAGTGTAGAGTATGTAGAGATCGAACACGCAAGCAATAAACCAACCACGTTATATTGATAACAAACACGTGACCCGAGGTCACTGTTACAGACTATGACACGTAACTCGGTTACTGAATAACTGAAACAAAACCCTAAACGACCAACACAAACTGTTTCGCTGAAACAGTTTATATACACGACAACTTCGCCATAGGCGAAGTTGTCAATAACTTCGCTGGTTCAACAAGTTCGCCATAGCGAACTTGTTGACAACTTCGCGTATTACACAAATAAACATAATCAAAACATAATTGCATTACAGACTCGATTACAAATGCTAGACTATGAACTACTGACACACATGTACCAACAATACCAGTGAAGGAGAAGAAAGTGGTTGTAAGATCGGGAAACGGATACGAAAAGCCAAGAAGGAATGGAGCGCTGGAAAACAAACCCAATCGATAGAGATGCAGTCACTCTTTAGTTGGGGGTTGTAGGGTCTAAACACTATTCCTTCGGGAAAACAATCGGAGATGCTACGGATTTCTTCGTCAGTGAATTTGCAAATTGCAAAAACCGGATCTTTAAGAAGATGTTGGCTTTGAAGTTCAAGAGTGATGTCCCTCGGGCTCGAGCTAAAGGAAGCTCTTTGGTTTCTTTTAGGCATTGTGAAAGAAGGATGAGAAAAATGAAGGAAATAATAGAAAGAAAGAGAAGGATACCTGATAGTTATGCTAGAAATACACTTATAACCCGATGAAGAAGGAAGATATAAGGATTCGAGTCTATTAAGTAGGCGCAATTATATGGTGGCAGGCGACGGTCACATCTACTCTTAATCGACGGTTACGATGCATTTTTCTCGGGATAAACATGACAGTTGTTCCCAACTCACACCTATCATGTTTGGGGGCAATTGTTGGGACCAGGATCTTTGATCCTCGAATATCACCCATCTGTGGCAACTGTTTCTAGGACTAAGGATCCTTAATGGTTCAAGGATCCTCAATAGTCGACTTCAGTTATATTTTTATTAATTTGTGCAGGAATAACACGTGCGTACTGGAATCCCTATTCTTGCGGATGAGATATTTACCTGGTCTTCCCTTTTCTTCCACGCTCCAAAACGGTCAAGCTGAAGGAGTAAACAAACGTGGCCGGATTAGTAGGAGTTTGGTTAGTAGCCGTTATATTTACTTGTATTTATATATCGAATTATAACTGATTAAAACACACAATACTCGAACACTTAGAACTCTTAGCAAAAACACTTGTACTCACGATCAGCTATAATTCCACCAATTGTAATATTTTCAACTTCAATATAATCGGTAGTGATAGTTTTAACTGCCCGAGGCTTTTATGCCGGCGGGATACTAGTTACCAAGGGCTTTTCCTCGTATAAATCCTGTTGTTCAACCTTTACAATTATTACTTTGATCATTTTGTTCAAACAAGCACCAATCCTCACACACGAATTTGGTTACTTGATCCTTAGACCGATTTTTTGACCAAAACATGCACCATATCGACTTTTATTTTACTATTATTTTTTTTCCATATAATACAACACTACTAAACATATACAATACACAAATATTGAATATATGCAATTAAACACTATTAAACTTAAAAATACATATTAATTACACATGTGTAATACAACGGTTTCGCACAGTAATACGTATGTGCATTACAACGAGTTTTTTTTATTTTTTTTTTATTTTTTTCGAGCAAGGGGTAAGAAAATATAAGAATAATGGCAAAAACAGAAATTTAAAAATATTTTTTTATTTTTAGTTAAAAATAATTCTTTATGAGTTTTTAAGTTTTCTCTCTTAAGATAAGGTTTCTCTTAATCCTCTCCCTATATATATATATATATAGGGGATGGATAATGCAAAAAGTGATATTACAGCGAGAAGTAGATCTCAGCCCTTGATTACACACATCAATGGCTTAAAATGCACATGGTATTTTTGTAATTATTCAGATCTTTTGATCTCATGTTTTATTTTAACAAAGGGCAAAATCGTCTAAAGTATCTAGAACTAAAAAAGGTAACGTACTAACATTCTGGAAACCCTTTTTTTATGCCCCAAACGACTCACCGTCATTCTTATCCTCCACCGAAATCTGGCCAGGCAGAATAATTAGATACACATAATCATCAATTTTAACAAGATTGATTATGTTCCGTAGTCTATTAAAATCAATCGCTTGTCTTCGCTGATGCTCGTGTTGTTCTCAAGCATAATTGGGGGTTTTTATTTGCTACAGTGGCTGAACTAAACACAAGGAGTCAAGGTATGTCTGCTAGTTTGTGTTTTTTTATTTCAATCAAACTATCATATAGCTAAAAACATGCCTACATTCTGAATTTTTGTTTCATCCATTAAATACATGAAGCTTTAAATAGAATCAAGGTTAGTCATGTATTTGGTAGTTTGTTTTTCAATCAAACTCATGACCTGCATTCAATGTATTCTGATAGCATTGATCAATAAAGTATAGGTTTTTGAAAAAACTTAGGATTGTTTTGTAGGTCAATACAATTTATCGTGTATATTTGTAACAATACATTAGTTCACATACTCATACATTCTAAAACACAAAACCGTGGATGATGAATTCTGATTTTGGGCTAAATGCGTGTTAGTATTTTTATGTTGCATGTGCATCTATAGAAAATAGATCTTGTGTAGCATGCATGGCTCATATTTATTTGTTAGTAGGGTGTTTGGTTATAGCTTTATACCAGGGATGTGTGTATTTGATAATCTTGTGTTGTTATTTATAATTGTTGACTTTCCAAATGCGCCTGTTACTGATATAATCTTGATATACACTTGATGGTGTTTGCTTGTGTAGGAGTTTAGTTACTGTATTACTGGATATAATTCTATCCTAGACAACAACCTAGCATATTACAATTTATTGTATTGATAGATATAATTATGTTATACCTACACTGCACTTAGCAAAACTTCTTACACCACATATTTTGCTCTTAATTGTGCACTAATTCCTATGCTAAACAATATTTTATACTTTATGAATGTATCTTCATTTGTAAGTGTATTTGTTATCGTTTATAAATGTTTTCTAATAAGATGATAATCATAATTTGTGTGTAAGCATGGCTCTTTATTGTAGATGTAATTGTATTTTTTTTCTTTGTATTTATTTATGCACATATTGGTCTTTCTGATAATGTAATTAAAAAACATTGTGTTTTAATTTAAGAATTATATAGCAGGTTTATAATTTGTCTTTTTTGGGTACGATATCGTTAAGCACAACGTATAGAGTTTTTCTGCACTGTATAATATTTTCTATTATATGCATAGTTATTATAATGTTTTGCTTTAATATACATTGTAGGCATATTATGATATTTTGTTTGCCAATATGTGTAGGCGTATGCCAACTGTGTAGGTAGTATATATGTGTATGGGTATGCCAACTGTGTAGGTAATATACAATGCACGCATATTATGATATCTATTTGTCTATATACATGTAGGGTCTACCAACTGTGTAGGTAGTATATATGCAATATGTGTATGGGTATGCCAACTGTGTAGGTAATATACAATGCACGCATATTATGATGTTCTATTTGTCTATATACTAAATGTGTATGTAGTATATATGTGTAGGGGTATACCAACTGTGTAGGTAATATACGTGTAGGGGTATGCCAACTGTGTAGAGAGTATATATGTGTAGGGATATACCAACTGTGTAGGTAATATACAATACACGTATTATACTAATATGATGTTCTATTTATCTATATATGTGTAAAGGTGCGCCAATTGTGTAGGTAGTATATATGTGTAGGGATATGTTAGTTGTGTAAGCATCTTATGATGATCTGTTTGTTTAGTACACTGATTAGTTTGTTAAGTATGATGGTCTGTTTCGTATATATATGCATAGAATTTGTATTTTGGTGGATGCGATATTAAAAAAGTTTTTTAATCACTCTCGGCTATGGAAACTATGATTATAATACGACACCCTTATACAACCTAATGGATCCCTGATCATTCTCCGGGTGTCACCTAAAAGGAAACACTAAGGGGTGTTTAAACTTATCGATTAGTTGGATTACCTGTCAGTCTCTCCAACAATACTAAAGTACCCTAAAAGATAGATTACGTGTCGGTCTCACTATCTCAATACACCCTAAAGTGCAAGGGGTAACCTAAGAACAGTCGATAAGACACGGAATTACAACGAAACTAGGGAAATCTAGGAAACCTCCTGTCAGAGCGTTCTAGCCTAAACGCCTAATCTCAAGGACAATCCGACTATCTATTACCTCTCAGTCTCTAGATAGGTAGAATATAAAATCTTAATAAATCACCAACCAATGTTCCTATGGATTACTACGTCTAGAAAAACCATAAAATAATCACAAACACACAGTAAGCGACCTAAACATGCATCTATAACTGAAAGACATTCAACAAGACGCGTGCGGAACAAGGATCAATAATATATCAAAACTATATATGCAAAAACATCAAATCAATAATAAAAAGATTCTTTACTTTAGTATTATCCAACACTAGAAACAATAAACCAATAAAAATCCTCAATCACAAAGTAGTCATCAAAAACCTAGGTAGCTAGGGATTCAACCAACAATCATGAACGAAAAAAAGATAAGACAACTAATTTGGTTCATCGAAAAATTAATAAAAATTAATTTAGCTACTAGCCTGCAAGCTTAAATTAATTCACCTATATGCCTAGCAGCTTAAATTAATTCACGAGCTTGCCAGCCTGATTGATTCTTTAATTCCGAATTCTGAATTGCCGTGAGACTTTGTTGACGTGCTTACCTAGGTGCTTGCTTCAACCTTTATTCTTTTATTTTTCTTTGATTCCCTTCTGGTCGAACAAGGGTCGCTACCCCTCTCCAGCCAAGGCTGCCGTGCCTCAATATATATTCCAAGGGTTGGGATTCTCATGATTGTCCCCACTTATGTAGCTTTTTTTCCAAGTCAATTCCTTTTCCACCGCCATAAGCCCATCATATTGCGGATCCTTAAAATTCGTTTTGCGCCTTCTAAAAATGCCTACATGAAGTAAATTAAACTTATTATAATAACCCCTGTTCATGTGCTACGTAAGAATGAACAAAAACTAGCATCACATTCAATATTATTAATATATTTATAATCATTGTGAGGTTTGTTTCGTATTTAAAATAAACGAATAATCATTAGAGTACTATAGAATTGGCGTCGAAGAAAATCAACATATATTAAACTTGTTGTAAGTTTTGCTCATTCGTCTCAAGTTTAATAAAATACTCCGTATTAGCTCGTTGTCTTGATAAACCTTTAAACTCACATGTGAACCAAAAATTAATAATATTCAATAGAAACTTGGCTCAAAAGCACTTAAAAGTATAGAGAATATTTATATAATAATATGTATAATTGAGACCAAATCAGTATGTTTCGTAGATCCAATTAAAATATGAGAAGGAAGCGGATGAATGTAATATCCTGATTCGCAATGTCATAGTTTCTATAATGGTAAGCCCATTACCTTTACTTATAATCTGATTATTATGTATAACTTTTTTGTTTTTAAATAATATGGTTTTTCTTATATAGATAGAACATATGGTTTTCTATATGTAGATAGAGCTTTAAAAAAAAAGATCCACTATCATGGAGGTTCGCGATCAAGATTCCGTTGTTAAACATAAACACGAAAAGATCTAATATCATTGAGTTGCTTGGTGCAGAATGGATGTTAGGTTGATCAAGATACAAGCAGAACATGGCATACTTGTTTGGTGGTTTTGACACATACTTTTGAACCCTAGTGTTATGTTTATGCTAAAGTAATTGGTTAAGTGTTTAGGACCCATTTATCGAATCCAGAAAAGTTTGAACTCTTTGGGTGTAATATAATGGATTTACAGTGTTGAAAGGTTTTTTGGTATAGCTTGATGGATTTTTAATGTTTGTAATTAGTTTGATCTTGGACTTGATAGCCTATTAAGGAGGGTATATTGTACCCAATCATGCATCATAATTATGGGTTGTGTATTATATTAACTAAGTAGATTTTATGAAATATGGCACTCCTAAATTTTACACTAAGTTCCACACTATAAACGAAAACTAGAACAGTGTAGGTTGGGGAATCGGTATTAATGGTTAATTTGGTTAATTTAAAAACCCACAGCTTGAATTAGTAATAGATAGAAGAAAAGGATTTCACTATTTTTTGAATTAGTGCAATGAAAACGAATTCTTTAAAGAATAGAAAAAATATAAAAAGGAAAAGATGAATTGTGTAACAAATAAAATTAATTATATGTAGGTTGATTTTAATTAAGCAAATTATAGATATTCAATCATCAGTACGTGGAAGTAAATCTTGATGGAATTGGGTTATAAACAATGTAGGATGATTAGGGTATAAACTCAAATTTTGAATAAACAGATCTGAATAAAGGAAGGAAGTTGTAGTTTGAAGAAAACAATAATAATATACGATTTGTAAAAAACAAAAAATTAAAATGATTAAAAATGAAAAATCAGTTACTTATAACTCCCCATGAAAATTAGGTTTTACCATATATAACAAAATACATCATTTACTATTATGCCCTTAATATTAAATAAAGAATGAAAGAAAAAGAAAATACCTGATTGGTTGGATTCATTTCTCGCACTTCTCGCTTTAAAAATACTTTTGAAATGATCCTAATCATATATATATATATATATGTATATATATATTATAGGATGAATATCATTACAGAACTTTTAAATTATTTAAAAAATTAAAAGAACTCTTAATAACTAACATTTTATATGTATAGAATGTCATGAAGCTACATGCAAAATTTCTAAGGAATATTTATTCTCATAGAAGTGGGCTATTCTCACATTAATTCAACTTGATCTACACATAATTACATCAATATATGCATACTCGTGTCTTCGAATGTATGTTGGTGTTATATTAATTTCTTTTATGTTTACTTTGTGGCTAATGAACAAAATAAAAGTGAAACCTAAGGCTAGTTGTTGGGGCTGTTGTTACTACTGCTGGAAACCACCAAGAGGAGTATAAAATCATTGTCACTATCGCCGACACCATATTGTTAGGTTGGCCGACGAACATCATAGATATGTTTAAGAGGATATTTGGTTGGATCAAGTAATCTATTGTAGCTATGTATGCTAATACCAATAACGATGATCGATGTATAATCATCATTCTTGTTGTATGTTGTTTAATGGTAATATTTGTTGTTTGAGGGGAAGTTTAAATATCTGGAAGTCGCTCATATAAGGCTTGTGATATTAATTATATGTGTGCATATGTAGTTGTAGTTAAAAGTACTCGTGACATTCATCCTGAGTCTAGTATAAGATCTTGATCCTTTAAATTTCCAACCATAGTTTCTAATCTTTCTTTAACTAGATAGATTAAAGGCAATCATCTTCGTCAGTTTTTGCAATCGTGTGAATCTACGCTTGAAAAGTCAATAAATGCTTAATCAGCTAAGTAGGATCGATTTAGAGTTTTCATCTTAAAGATGTTTTAACTAATTTCCTCTTACTTTTAATAATGTTAGATACTTAGATGTCTTAGACTATTCACAGGGAAGGGATAATTTGACAACCTTGTTGAGCTTAAGAAGTTAAGAACTTCATTATTGACCACACATTTAATTAAATAGATTAGATTATTTGGTTGAGATTAAATATGATTAAAAAATTAAAGTATGAGAGAGAATAAATATGTACAGTGATTACCCTAATTTAAACGTCCGTTACACCTATGTAATAAGTCTACTCGGTGCGTAAAAAATTCTGTAATTTTTTTGCGTACATGTAACATATATATATTACGTATATGTAAAACAAAATTCAAAAAAAATTTGTTACGTTGAGTTCTTTCGAATTTTTAAAACTCAAAGTGGTTCTCAAAAGAAATCTCCCCAATATATATATATATATATATATATATATATATATATATATATATATATATATATACATATATATATATAGTGTGTGTGTGTGTGTGTGAAAGTATAGAATGAAAACTCACTTGAGTTGTGAAAACCCTATGTAACATCGTTTTTTTTTACACACATAATACAAAACATCAAAAACTAAAAAAAATTATTTTGCTATATTTTAATATTTTTTTACTAATTTTTATATATGTTTTCAGGAGAGAGAAAAAAGTTATATTTATATTTGTATTTTTTATTCACTTTAATTGTGGACGACAAGATTTAAACTTTAATTAAAAACATATGGTTGAAATGAGTTTCTATAGTTTTCACAACTCAAGTGGGTTTTGATTCTAACCATTCCCTATATATAGGGGAGATTTCAAATGAGAACCCCTTTGGGTTCTAAAAACTTGAAGGAACTCAATGTAACGATTTTTTTTTTCCGAATTTTTTTACACATGGGTAATATATGTAGGTTACATATACGTAAAAAAAATTACAGAATTTTTTACGCACCGAGTCGACTTTTTACACATGTGTAACGGACGTAAAAGTTAGTGTAATCACTTACATCTTTATTCTCTCTTTTACTTTAACTTTTTGGTCAGATTTAATCTCAACCACATATTTCAATCCATTTAATTAAATGTGTGGCCAAGAATTGAGTTCGTAAGTTCTTAAAACTCAACATGGTTCTCAATATATATATATATATATATATATATATATGGGTGGGATCTAGTGAAAACTCCTCTTAAAAAGAAAACGTAAAAACTATTTGTAACTTTTTTTTTAAAATTTTTTTTGAAGTTACTTTTTTTTCCATTATTCTTATATGTTGTTACTGGTTAAAAAAATGTCGATAACCTCGTCGGTATAGTGCGTATGTGTAATAGTGTGCATTGCATATATGCAAAAGTGTTTGTATTGCATAAAATACAACACTATTGCACATATTTGATACACATTATTGTATATATGCAATATAAGACTAATACACACATCGAATACACATTAGTACATATGTGTAATACAACATTAACACACATGTGCACCACATCGACTTTTATTTTATTATTATTTTTTTCCATATAATACAACACTACTACACATATACAATACACAAATATTGAATATATGCAATAAAACACTATTAAACTAAAAAATACATAGTAATACACATGTGTAATACAACGGTATCGCACAGTAATACGTATGTGCATTACAGCGGGGTTTTTTTTTCGACTGAAATATAAGAAAATATAAGAATAATGGCTAAAACAGAATTTTGAAAATATTTTTTTATTTTTAATTAAAAATAATTCTTTAGGAGTTTTTAGGAGTTTTTAAGTTTTCTCTCTAAACGTGAGTTTTCTATATATATATATATATATATATATATATATATATATATATATATATATATATATATATATATATATATATATATATATATATATGGTAGCCCTTGTTTGGTAAGCTTCGGCTTACATAAGTTTTCAACAAACGTATTGATAATTATATATAAGAACTAAATTTAGACCCCGCGAATTGTGACGGGGCGTTAAGTTTTAGTATACATTTGTTGTTATTCTTGAGATTGATAATATCAAAGGAATAATTATGTTATTGATTTTTTATATCACGTTTACAATAGAATGATAAATAAATACAAAAGCCATGAATATAAAATAGGAAACTACCAAACCCAAAGGCTAATTGTAAGGCCATGAATAAGAAGCAGATATGGTAGAATAAATGGCAAATATCTTTCTAATTTCAATACTCCCCCTCAAGTTGGAGCGTGCAGATTTTTAACGCCCATGTCAAGTAAGTGTTTGAGTTGAGAGGCTCCCAAACCCTTGGTGAAAAGGTCGGCTATTTGCATATTGGAGTCGATGTTTAAAGGTTTGATTTCTTGGCTGTCTACTCGTTCTCGAACAAAATAGCAATCCATTTCGACATTTTTAGTACGCTCATGGAATACCGGATTGTTAGCAATGTGTCTAGCGGCCTGATTATCACAAAACAAAGGAGTTGATCCTATCAACGTAATGTCTAGCTCACGAAGAAGCCACCTCATCCATAAGACCTCACTAACAGTGAAGGCCATGGAACGATATTCCGCCTCAGCAGAGGAACGAGAAACTACAGATTGTTTTTTTGTTTTCCATGAAACCGGTGCACCTCCCAAAAGAACAAGATATCCGGTACGTGATCTTCTAGTGTATGGGCATCCGAGCCAATCGAAGTCACAGTAGGCCGTAAGGTTGCAACCACCATTTTGAGGGAAAAGAACCCCTTGTCCTAGGGTTGTCTTGAGATATCGTAGGACTATATGAACAGCATCCATATGGTGTTTTCTTGGATCTGCAACAAATTGGCTTAAGACATTTACGGAGTAAGCGATGTCAGGCCTAGTAACTTGTAAATAGAGTAGGCGCCCTACGATTCGTCGGTACCAATTACCATCAACCTTTGGTTCGATGTCACCTTTGTCCAATTTTAGGTTAGGTTCCATGGGGAATAAACTCAGTTTGCATCCCCACATCCCACAATCTTCAAGTATGTCTAGCGTGTACTTTCGTTGGCTCAATACTAACCCATCTAAAGTACGAGCAACCTCAATACCAAGAAAATATTTGAGGTTTCCTAGGTCCTTGATGCTGAATTTCCTATCAAGTGAATTCTTTAAAGCTTGTATTTTGTTAAGGTCATTCCCCGTTACAATGACATCGTCGACGTAAATTAAGACGGAGACAAAACTCTCTTCTTGTTTGTGGATTAAAAGAGAATAATCGGCCTTGGATTATTTGAAGCCGAGTTCAAGAGAACCTGTAAACTTTTGGAACCAGTTTTGAGATGCTTGTTTTAAGCCATAAAGGGATTTTCATAACTGGCAGGCTCTTGTTTCTCCTTCCTTAGAGAAACCTTGAGGTATCTTCATGTAAACTTCTTCTGTTAGGTTACCGTGTAGGAAGGCGTTGTTGACATCAAGTTGGTTAAGGATCCAGTTTCTTTTTACTGCAATAGCAAGAAGTGTTCTGACTGTGACAAGCTTTTCAACCGGGGCGAATATGTCATTGGTAGTCAACTCCTTCCATTTGGGTGAAACCTTTTGCAACAAGTCGGGACTTGTAACGCTCGATCTCTCCATTTGGCTTATACTTTACTTTATAAACCCACTTTGAATCTATGGCACGTTTCCCTTCCGGTAAGTTTTCAAGAGTCCATGTGCCATTCTCTTCAAGTGCTCGAATTTCCCTTCTCATGGCATCCTTCCAGTTTTCGTCCTGTATGGCTTCGTTAAAATTTCTTGGCTCATCAGGAGAACTGATGGCCGTCAAAAAAAAACTTTGCGTGCATTAGAGAATTTATTATACGAAACGAAATTGGACAAGGGATATACCAGTGAGGATTCTTGATTTGGCGCAGGAGTTGCGGGGTCGATAGATGGGGGAAGCTTCACTTCGTAATCTTTAATACGAACAGGTTGTGTTCTGTGCCTTTTTGCTCGGCCTGATTCTAGCACTTGCTCGATTTCCTCTTCATCAGTTGGGCCTGACTCACAAGGTGATAGTGGGTCACTGGGCCCATCAGATTCTTGCTGAAATGAAGGGAGATCTGTTTCATTTTGGTTAATGACTTCAGGTTGTGATAATGGGCTAGCAGGCCCATCATGCGCAAGGACTTGATTTGTGCTTGTTTCTGGACTAATTTTAACGGATGTGGTGACCATAACAGACTCATTATGTTCTTTGTGTTTGACTAACCCACTTTTAGGTCAAAAGCATCAACTTCTTGGTAGTGAGGAGCAATTTAGCAAAGGGAAAGTCATCTTCATGAAATCTGACATCTCTAGAAATAATTATCTTTTTACTTTCCAAGTCATAAATTTTATATCCTTTTGTTCCTTGCAGGTATCCCAAGAAGACACCCGGCTTTCCTCTAATTTCAAATTTATCTCCCCCCGTATCGGTATTTCTATAATACGCTAAACAACCGAAAACCCTCATAAGATTGTAATCCGGTTTTTGGTTATAAAGTAACTCATAACAGGTTTTGTTGTGAATGACTTTGGAAGGCAATCGGTTTATGATAAAAGCGGCGGTTAGAGCACATTCTCCCCAAAACCGTTTGGGTAAGTTGGCTTCTAACCTTAATGCTCGAGCCATTTCGAGTAGGTGTCGATGCTTTCTTTCCACAACCCCATTTTGTTGAGGGGTGTGTGGACAAGTGGTTTCGAGCAAAATGCCTTCTTCTTTATAAAAATCTATCATTTCATTTGATGTAAATTCTCCACCATTATCACATTTAATTTTCTTAACGAATTTTCTAAATTGTGTTTTCACCATTTTCTGAAAATCCCTTAAAATTTTGCTAGCTTGGTGTTTAAATTTCAAAAGAAACAACCACACACCTCTACTAAAATCATCAACAATTGTTAAAAATAATTCGCCCCGTTGAATGAGGGTGTACGATATTTTCCCCAAATGTCACAATGTATAAATCAAAACACTCAACAGTTTTTGTAAAACTATCCGGAAAAGAAGATCTAGTGTGTTTAGCCTAAGAACAGGAATCACACAGCTTATTAAAAGTAGTGTTCTTAAGAAAACAAATCTCATTATGTTTTTCAGCGGAAGCATGTCCCAACCTCTTATGCCAAGTATCAATGGTTGTTTTCATTGCTCTTCTATCACTTCTGACCATCCCCATCCGATACAAACCCCATTTATATCTACCCGCACCAATCAAGTTCCTCGTTTGGAGCTTCTACATGAAAAAAAAATCAGGGTAAAAAGTTACTGAGCATTGCAAGTTGTTCGCTAGTCGTCCGACAGATAAAAGATTACAATTAAATTCAGGAACATAAAGAACTCCTTTGATTTTTGTACCCCTTTCAAGGGTGCAATCGCCTTTCCCTTTAACAAGTATGGCGTCCCCATTAGGAATGATAACCAGGGCTTCAAATCGTTTTGAGTTTTGTTGTCAAGAAGACCGATGTCACAGGTAATATGCTCGGTGGCCCCCGAGTCAACTACCCATTCATCGTCTTGACCAATTTTACCTGCCATGTTACCCATGCGTTGGATGTCTTCCTCCTGATTGTCGTCTTCCTCAAGATATGGTATTGCTCCTTTGTGAGACCCGGAATAGGACTTGAACTAGTCTCAACACAAGCTGCCTTTGCATCTTTGTGTTTGGTTTTGTTTCCCGGCCACCACTCGGGATAACTAATCAACTTAAAACAGCCTTCACGTTTATGGCTATCTCTACCACAAAAGGTACAATGTCCAATCACCTCACCTCATCTGTTATCCTTTTGTATAGGCTTGTCACACTTCACGGTTTCACGGTTTGAGTGGTTGTCTCGGCGACCTGGTACAAAAGCCTTAAAGGCTACTGCTTCAGGCATTGGCTTCTTCTCGGAGGATATGGCTCGTTGTTTTTCATCTCCCACAACAAGATGAAACGCACTGTTTAAGCTCGGTATCAGTTTCATGTCCAATATCTGAGTTTTAATCACCGAGAAATTACTATCCATCCCCATTAGGAACTCATAAAGTCTTTCCTTGTCTTTAGCATCCCCGAGAAATTACTGTCCATCCCCGAGAAATTATTGTCCCGTGGTTTTTTACTCTCGCCTTGAGAGATATTTCACGCTAAAATTTTTGTGTCTCTTGTTTCATTTATATTACCCTATTTGATTGATCCTCATTGGTTCATTCGGGTTGGGAAAAAGTTTAGCCAAACGAAGTTAATTCCACAATTTTTGTTTACCGTTCGTGGCTAGGTGGTCGTTTTTCCTAACAGAGTGGTATCAGAGCTTCGGCTCTTGTTCTTGGGTTAAGAATTGTTTGAACGATGGAAGCTAATACAAGTAGGATGGTAATTTGAATGGTTCTAATTATCATGTTTGGAAAGGTAAGATGGAAGACCTTTATGTGAAGGATTATTATTTGCTTGTGTTCACTACCGATAAACCTGAAGATAAAAGTGATGAAAAGTGGAATATTTTGCATAGAAAGGTTTGTGGATATATTCGGCAGTGAGTTGATGATAATTTTTTAAACCATATTAGTGGGGAGACTCATGCTCGTACTTTATGGACCAAGCTTGAAGAGTTGTATGCTTGGAAGACCGGGAACAATAAGTTGTTCTTGATTAAACAGTTGATAAACTTGAAATACCGTGATGGTACACCTGTTACTGATCATTTGAATTCTATTCAGGGTGTTATTAATCAGCTTGCAGGTATGGGTGTTAAGTTTGAAGACGAGTTACAAGGTTTATGGCTTCTTGGTACGTTACCGGATTCTTGGGAGACTTTTAGGACATCGTTGTCCAACTCTGCAGCAAACGGTGTTATTACTTTGGAATTGGCTAAAGGTAATATTATAAATGAAGAGATGAGAAGAAAGTCACAAGGTTCCTCTTCACATTCAGACGCCTTAGTTACCGAAAGTAGGGGGAGAAGCCATAGTAGAGGTCCGAGTAATAGAGCAAAGCACCGCAGTAAGTCCAAAGGGAAGTTTGAAGAATTTGAGTGCTATCATTGTGGTAGAAAATGACACACAGTAAAATTCTGTAGGCAATTGAAAAAGGAGAACAAGAAGGCTAATTACAACAATAAAAAGAACAACCACAAGAAAGACGACGGTGATGAAGGTACTTCTGAAACTAACACTGCCACCGAAGAATTTCATATTTGTTGTGATTATGATAGGGTGAACATTGCACGCGATGATTCGAGTTGGGTTGTTGACAGTAGTGCTACTTGTCATGTGACATCACAAAGGGATTTTTATTCATCTTATACCGCTAGTGATTTTGGGAATGTCAAGATGGGTAATAATGGGCTATCAAAGATCGTTGGTGTTGGGGATGTTTGTTTGAAGTTTGATACTGGGATGGAGCTGGTTTTACACAATGTAAAACATGTTCCAGATATTTGACTTAATTTGATCTCTGCATGCACATTAGATGATGATGGTTTCCACAGTACGGGTGGTGGAATTTGGAAACTCACTCGTGGTTCGTTGATCGTGGCAAGAGGTGAAAGAACTTCAAATTTATACATGGCACATCCAAATATTTCCAGTGACTCGGTTCATTCGTTGACGAGTTTTGATATATGTGGCATAAAAGACTTGCTCATATGAGTGAAAACGGGATGTCTATTTTATTGAAGAAAGATGCCTTGTCCGATGTGAAAGATGTTCATTTGAAGAAGTGTTCTCATTGTATGAATGATAAGCAAAAGAGAGTTTCTTTTCATAGTCATCCGCCTCATAGAAAAGAAAGTATACTTGACTTGGTGCATTCAGACGTATGTGGTCCTATGAAGACTAGAACACTTGGGGGGCTGCTTATATTTTGTCACATTTATTGATGATCATTTGAGGAAGGTATGGGTTTATACTTTGAAGTCTAAAGATCAAGTGTTTGATGTGTTTAAGCAGTTTCATGCCTTAGTTGAAAGACAAACTGGGAAGAAGCTCAAGTGTATTCTAACAGACAATGGAGGTGAGTACATTGGTCCTTTAATGCTTATTGTAGAGAGAAAGGTATTCGACATCAAAGGCCACCTCCAAAGACACCACAGTTGAATGGTTTAGCAGAACGGATGAACAGAACATTGGTTGAAAGGTTTAAGTGTTTGCTCTCACATGCAGGGTTGCCTAATTCCTTTTGGGGTGAAGCTTTAAATACAACAGTACATGTTATTAATCTTACTCCTTGTCAATGTTGTAAAACTCCCGAGTAGGCTGCCGAGTACTCCCCGATTACTCCCCGCCTAGATCGAGTACTCCCTGCGTCAGCCGAGTACTCCGTAGGTATTTTCCGAGTAATCCCCGACTACTCCTGAGTACTCGCAACTCCCCAGTCGACCGACTAGGACCGCCTAACGACTTTTACAACCTTGCTCCTTGTATTCCTTTGCATAATGATGTTCCAGACAGGGTTTGGAGTGGCAAAGATGTTTCATATCGTCATTTGCGGGTCTTTGGATGCAAAGCATTTGTGCATATTCCCAAAGATGAAAGATCAAAGCTTGATGTGAAGTCCAGACAGTGTATATTCCTTGGTTATGGGCAAGATGAGTTTGGATACAGGCTATATGACCCGGTTTCAAAGAAGCTTGTAAGAAATCGTGATGTTGTGTTTATGGAAGATGAGAGTTTGAAAGATATTAAGAAGACACAGGTAGTTCCTTAGTACACTGATGATCTCATTCATTTAGATCCTATTCCTACTCAGCAATCTGAGCCACATCACGAAGATGGTCTTCAAAATGACGAACAGCATGGTACCGATAATGTTGATAATCAAGAGCAGGCAGAGTTGGATGAGGATATTCATCCCGAGTTACCAGTAGATATGCCTGCATTTCTCCCACTCGGGCGGTCTTCAAGAGACCGTCAACCTTCTACTCGTTATTCAGCTAGTTAGTATGTCTTACTCACTGATGGGGGAGAGCCCGAGTATTACAAAGAGGCCATGGAAGATAAGCATAAAAGAGAATGGGTTGAAGCCATGCAAGATGAGATGGATTCCTTGTATGAGAACAATACCTTTGAGTTAGTGAAGTTGCCTAAGGGCAAAAGAACTTTGAAGAACAAGTGGGTCTACAAACTGAAGACTGAAGAGCATACCTTGCGGCCTAGGTACAAGGCAAGGTTGGTGGTCAAAGGTTCAGTCAAAGAAAGGGTATTGATTTTGATGAGATTTTCTCTCCAGTTGTGAAGATGAGTTCTATCAGGGTGATTCTTGGTTTAGCTGCTAGTCTTGATCTCGAGGTTGAGCAAATGGATGTCAAGACAGTATTCCTTCATGGTGATTTGGATAAAGAAATCTATATGGAGCAACCTGAAGGTTTTCAGGTTAAAGGAAAAGAAGACTATGTTTGTCAACTTCAGAAAAGTCTTTATGGGTTGAAGCAAGCACCTAGACAATGGTACAAGAAATTTGAGTCAGTTATGGGGAAGCAAGGCTACCCAAAAATGTGTTGCTTTGTCTACTACCTAGGCAGAGTATATGGCAGCAACAGAAGCATGCAAAGAATTATTGTGGTTGAAAAGATTTATGCAAGAGCTTGGCTTTATGCAACAGCGCTACGTGGTTCTTTGTGATAATCAAAGTGCTATTCACCTTGCTAAGAATTCTATGTATCATAGAAGAACAAAACATATTGATGTTAGGTATCATTGGATTAGAGATGCTATTGAAGATAAGTTGTTTGAACTTGATAAAGTTCACACCGATGATAATTGTTCCGATATGTTGACCAAAGTTGTGGCAATGGAGAAATTGAAGATATGTTGCTCACTCGCCGGGGTGGTGAGTTCTTTCTCATAGACAAAAAGGAGGAGATTTGTTGGGGTATTTTTTTTGCCCATGAGAAACCCAACAAGTAATATCCTACACGGGCTATTATTATTATTATCATTATTATTTAGTAATATAAAGAAAAATTATGTATATATGCTTTTCACGGTTGAGCATATACACACAAATATAAATAATAGGAGGAAAGCATTAAAATTCAAAAAAAAATATACACACAAATATAATTTGTGTTTTAGTTTGGGCCACATGTTCTTGTGGGGTTGTGGGCTGCATGCCAATCAAGGAACAAAGGAAGGAGGAAAAGGGTTTTGGCCGACATCACCCGACATATAAATAGAATTGTTTTTCCGTTCATTCTGTGTTGTTATTACGCAACAAAGAAAGAAAATAATTTAGAACTTCTTGGGTAATCCTTTGCTGTCAACAATAACAGAGACGAAGAGAAAAGGTTGGTGTTTTTGAATATAAGAGACGTTACAGAGACTGGTTTGTTTCTCTTTGGTGTTACCTCTTACTCTTTTGTTTTATTCCATATACTTGAAGATTGTTTGTACCAAGTATATGATGATTTGTGTATGCCTTTAGTTTTACCTAGAGAAGACTTTGTATTGCTCATTATTGGTGATAGTGGATTTGAAGCGGCTCTAGTGGTCCCGTGGTTTTTTACTCTCGCCTTGAGAGGTTTTCCACGCTAAAATTTTTGTGTCTCTTGTTTCATTTATATTACCCTATTTGTTTGCATCCTCATTGGTTCATTCGGGTCGGGAAAAAGTTTAGCCAAACGAAGTTAATTCTGCAATTTTTGTTTACCGTTCGTGGCTAGGTGGTCGTTTTTCCCAACACAAATAACTTCATAAGAATGTTTTAATACAAAAGCATTTGTATAGTAGTGGTGAGTCTATGTTCTGTGCTACACAAAAGGAGAGTTTGTTACTGCTTGTCAGATACTCTACATCGTTGGTGCTGCATTACCAATGGGGCTGCTTGTTGGCGCTGCACTACCAAAAGGAATGCATGTTGTTGCTGCATTACCAAAAAGGCCGCTTCTTGTGCATTATTGCTTTGTGGATTTTTGGTTGTTCGGTTGTACCTGAAAAAACTTGCATACAATATAGTTCACACTACCGAAATAGTAATGCAAAGGTGAATCACTATTGATGAAAATTCAAACCTTTCATCAAACTACTAACAAACACCGCACACCCGTCGATTAATGGCCCAAACTACCCGCACTCTGTTAAACATCAGAACCAAATGTTCAAATACCAGGCTAGTGGATACGGGTCAGTGTTGTCATGTTCAAGCCTATGTATAATCAGTTTTGTTATACCAGATTTATCTAATCATGTGTCGGTTTGCTTTTGAGTCGTATTCTATATAATCAGTTTTGTTATAATCATCAAAAAATAATTACTTATTTGTTGCGAATACTATTAAGTATTGGATGCTTTGAGTTAGTACTTATATATTGTTGGTTCTCATATATTAAATATTTAATATTTAACAAAAATACACATGTATTTTGTTGGTTCAATGTTTAGCAATTGTAGTGCACCACACCACACAACTATATGTAATAATCATAATGCCTAAAGAATATTTGTAGCAGCCCAAAGGTTATAGCCCTTCAAATTTGTAGCAACCCAATTTGAACCCAATCAGGCTATTGACCCAAGTTAATAGCGGTGGCGCGGGACTGCACTTTGACTCAATTGTTGCAATTTGGTTCGAGCATCAAATTTTAATTCTCAATTGTCAAAAACAATCAGGAGTAATAAAATCCCAAATCACGTTGTGGAATTTGATTCTGAAAAACAGTAGTAACTGGCTTACAATTTTTCTTTAAACGCGAACTCAAAATTTCAAACTCGACTGTGCAAATTCACTCCCAAATCTGCACTCTAGTAATCCGATACTCTAGTAATCCGGTGAGTGTGTAGGTTTTTCATATGTCTTGAAGAAGTAAGGCACCAAGTGTCACCAAAAACTAAAAGGATCTATTGTTAAAGATGCCAAAAAAAAAAAGCAATAGGGATTTCATCAATCACCTTATGAGCACACTTGAAAGGCTAAAAATACATGCACTGATGTGAATATGATACGAAATAAAATACAAAGAAATTGAATGCATGAAGACTACCTTTTCATAAGAGCACATTTTAAACAATATTGTCGGCTGCACAAACCAGGAATGATCGAAAATCACATTTAGCCCAACAGTCACAAAATTACAAAGTTATTCACAATGTGAGATAATCTTAAACTCTAGATAACTGATTACAAAACAACCAAGCAATCGACGATGAAAAAAAACACACAACTGAAACAGTAATGCAAAAGCGAAGCACCACTGATGCAAAATCAAACCGCCCGACATACCCGTCGATAAGATGTTAGAATACAATAAGCTCTAAAATGACCACTGTGCACACTCAATTAAACATCAGAATCAAATGTTAAAATAAATGATTAATAATACGATGATAGTGTTATTAAGGCTAATCATATGTACCAAATGACACCTACGTGCCTCAACACCACAAATTTAAAATAGATTCATTATCAAAGTTTAATTTTAATTTGAGATTTGCATAAGTTGGCCCGGCTGTCAAACCTAGTAGGCATGTTTTGTATCAAGAAAATACAAATGTCAAACTTAGTAATTATTAATTAATAATTGAAGAATCAAACCTAATCTAGTTTAATTTTAATGGAGTCATTAAAAGCATTCCATCAAACACCACAGAGAAGAAGAGGAAGAGGAAGAGGAAGAAGAGATAAATAACAACATCAACCTCTTACTTTCGCCACCGCCACCGCCACCGCCACCGCCACCGCCACCGCCACCGCCGCCTAGGGTTCCAAAATGGAACCCGGCAACAACCATAATCAACCTCCAACCAAACGATGACAGAGTCTCCCACACCATCTGCAAACGCCACCAAATGAGTAATGAGGCTAAATTAGAGTCTATAGTGATTAGTGGACACTGATTTAGACTTAGGACAACTTTGAGCTCATTCATTAATGTTTGCTAGGTCAAATGGTCTACTCGAACTTCCTGAAGGTGATGTATGACTAGTGAATTCGGTTCATAATAATACGTTGGTGGTGTAAAAGGGGTACTAGGTGAGTAGAGGTGGTCAAAAAAACCGGTTACGGAACCGGTTTGGCCGGTTTAAACCGAAAACCGGTTTTTTAAAAACCGGTTTTTTTAAAAACCGGTTTGACCGGTTTACGTAACCGGTCAAAGTATCGGTTATAAGTTTTGGACCCAAAACCGGTTTTATAACCGGTTATAAAAAAAACCGGTTTTTTTTAATAACCGGTTATTAAAAAACCGGTTAACCGGTTTTTAAAATAACCGGTTATTACCGTTATAAAAAAAACCGGTTAACCGGTTTTTTAATAACCGGTTAACCGGTTTAACCGGTTTTCGAACGTTACCAAACGGCCTTATAGCCGTTTTTTTTGTGTTTTTGACCGTTTTTTAGCCGTTTTTTTTTTGGTTTTTTTACCATTTTACCCCCACAAACATCTATATATAGTTTAGGTTGGGTATTGGTTAGATCACACTTGATTATACAACTCCAAAAGCTCTAAACGTTTATTTCATACGCGATTATACAACTCCAAACGCTCTTCTTTCGTAGTCGTTTATTTCATACTCGAGTATACCACTCTTAATTCGTAGTCGATTATCATGGCCTCCCAAAGTGCTGCTTCATCGGTCAACATGGGTGCCTCGAACACGGGAGAAACCGTCGTTCGGGTCATCCCCACGAAACGAAACCAAGATATTTGGCAACATTTCGACCTATGCGAAATGTCTAACGGAACCCAAAAAGCTAGATGCAAACATTGTTTGAAGTTTTATAACAAAGAAGCAAACTCCAGTTTAAGAGCTCATGTAGAAAAGCCCTCTTGCAAGGTCTTGAAGGACGAATCCGGAAGTAGTTCGCAGCCGGAGATGACGAATCAAGGAACGGGTGTTTACGTACGACCTTGAAGCGGTACGTCAACAGTTTGGCAACTTTGTGATTCAACAATCACTTCCTTTCAACCACTTCGACAACCCTCAATTCACGCAGATGATGCAAACGTATGTTCAACCACGCTACCAACACGTAAGTCGTTCGACCCTTAGAAGAGATATGCTTAAAGCATGGAAAAAACGCTAAATCCGAACTAATTTCATACTTTTCAAACTTACAAACTGGTGTGAACTTAACCACGGATGTGTGGTCGGTACCTAATGGTTCGCCCGACTCATACATTTGTGTGACGGCTCATTGGGTTGACCCCCGGTCGTGGCAAATGATGAAACGAACCGTTGCGTTCAATTGTTTGATTACCCGCACACGGGTAGAAATATTTTTAAACTCTTGGATAAAGTCATTCGACAATACAAGATTGAAGATAAAATCTTTTCAATATCGTTTGATAACGCGTCCAACAATACGGCCGCGGTTGGCCATTTAAAATTAAAGTATAAACCTATCTGTGATGGAGCGTTTTTTCATAGCCGATGCATTGCACATATTATCAACTTGGCCGTGCAAGATGGGTTAAACGTGATCGAAACGCAAAGAAACAATTTTAAAAGAATGTTACGAGATGTTTTTAGCAACAATTCAACATTTTCAAGATACAAAAAATTTTGTGAAGAAGCTAACTGTCAATGGTTGGGGCCTAACTGGGAT
>NW_027504947.1:0-16173 GCF_021521415.1 Bidens hawaiensis
AGAATTGGTGAAGTCCATTTTGATTGGATTGCTTACATAAGGTATTTGAGGATACTTTTCTTTGACAAAGGTGATCTTCTTCAGTTTGGTTGGAGGGCTTGAGGAACTTGCTACTTGATCAGCTACATACCTTCTCATTGGTACATATTCAACATCTCCAATGTCAAACAGCTCATGGTTGGAGAACACTGGATAAATGGGAGGATGTTGATCATATGTGTATTCCTTTGATTTGTCATTCTTGTTCTTTGATTGAGGTCTTATCCATATATCAAACACCTTGTGTTCCCTCCTCATCATTTCATAGTGATTCTGAAGTTTAGGGGTTGTTTTTGATAGCTTTGGTATCTGTTCACTGTTCTTTTTCTTTGAAGCTTTCTTAATCCTCTTCTTGTCAACTAAAGATCTATTGCTTCTACAACTACAGTTGCTTTCTTCACTAGAGTATTCACTCCATTTCTTCTTTCTCAGGTCAGTCTGCTTTACTTCTTTCTCATCTGTCTTAACAGGCTCTTTCATGACAAACTCTCCTTCACTGTTCACAGTTACATCTTCATATTTCTTCACAAACTCTTGTTTGTCTTCAAATACACTCTTGAACTGTTGTAAATATTCATTTATGCTCTCTTTGTGTACCTTGAGTGGATATTTGTCACAAAAAGGTGGTGGTACCTTCTTGTATTTTTCTTCAGGTGTCATCTTTTCGACATATCCTACAATATTTCCAGTAGACACAAGATTCTTCAGAAACTCCATTTTAATCAGCAACTCAGAGTTTTTGAGTTTTTCTTCAGCATGCATCTTCTTCAGACCCTCAATTTCAACTGTCATTCTTGATTGAGTCATGTAGGCTTGCATACAATCTTCTTCCAAACTTTTAATCTGATTTTCATATATGGCCTCACTTGTTTCATAGACATTCAGAAAGGCCTCTTTCCTTTCACACTCAAATTTCCACATTCCAATCTCCTTGTTGAGTTCATCAATATTAGAAAGAAGATCAGAAATAGAATGTTCAGATTGTACCTGTGATGCTGAAGACTCTCCCTTTTCTTGCACTTTAGCCACGAATGCAACATTGGCTTTTTCCATCTCTGCAGCATTGTTGCTCCAGTAAAACTCCCCGTCTTGTGGCATTATGGTCACTGCAACATTTCCTTGGTCTCTACCCTGACTAGCAGCATTAGCATTTCCTTTGTTCTGATTTCCCTGAATTAGAGTCTTATTTGTTCTCTGTTGAGGCTGAATTTGTTTTTACTGGGGTCTTTTGTTGTTCTGATATGGATTGTGATTTACCAGTTGATTTCTCTGTTGTCCACCTTGGTAATTTTGATAAAATTGGTTTTGATTCACTTGATTACCAAAGTGCTTTAGTTGATTGCATTCCCTTGCAAAATGCCCTGGCTGCTGCAGTTGTAACAAATGGCTTTGGATTTGTCAAATCCGATTCAGTCATTGGGTCCTGAGAAAGATGATATCTCGGTCCTGTTGTACAGCCTTTTGCTTCTGACCGCTAACATTGCAGCCTGCCACTTTATGTCCATATCTTCAAGATCATCCACATCAATCCGTTGAAGGTCCTCTTGCACTATGCTTGTGTTGATCAGATTCTTTACCACAAAGGCATGATAAGAATCAGTGAACATAGAAAATAAGGCTTGGTAATCTGTTTCATGACTTGGATTGTTTTGTGTGTAGGGAGGGTGTCCTGATGTGTTGTAAAACACTCGTATTTTCCGCACCTTTTATCTACGTATATATTATATTTTATGTGTTTTTACTTGAATTATATAGGTTTTACATAATTTTATTCATATTGTAGGTTATGGGTAGAAAGGAAGAAAAACCGAGCTTTTTGGAGAGTTTACGAGCCTTTTACGCATACGTTTTCAAGTAAAACTCAAGGCCCGGCCCGTCTATGATATGAAAAAGCCCAAGCCTCATATTATATCATAAAATAAAAAAGAAAAAAAACCCTAGAGGGGGGCAGGAGCCTGCGATCGGAACAGGAGTAGAGGGAAAAGAAAGAAAAAAGTGTTGTTCGGCTTAGGGTTTGATCGTGTGACGGCTAGGGAAGGAAGAAGACACAAGAACTAAGTGTCGTCCATGTTTCTCATCAGTTGTAGCAGCCAAGAACAGCCCGGAATTCATCCATATCCTTTCTTTTCATAACATTGTTCATCATCTTTTTATACTTGTTCAATTGATTACTTGTTTTGTGATAGATTGAAAGATTGAAGTGTTTATGAGTAGGATTGATTGTTGAATGATTTTTGAGATGATTGGTATGAGTTTTATGGTGTTTTTATTGAGTATATTCTGCTGTCCAAATAATATGTTCGGCTAATCTTGTTAGTTCTACCTAGGAATGATGATAATTGTTAGGTTTTGATAGGTTTTATGGATTGTTTGATTGATAGACGTATATTGTTATTGTAAAGTTTGATTTAGACATGAAATATGTTGTGTTTAAGGGCTGGAAATTTTGGTCATTCATTGCTTAAACCCCGTGTGTCGGTTAATTAGTTTTGTGTTGATTGATCGGTGCATTGTTTGATTCTAGACTTTGTGTTTAGGGTTTGTTTGTGGTAGGTACCACCGTAGGGTTTTGTTGCATGATTTATTGGATTAAGTACAGCGGTTAGACACCTTCTTTGAGACCTAGAGGTGATAAGAAGTTAGGGTTGTCTCATTGCCTTTGCATGCTAGAATTAGGATTGCGCGAGAGCGAGTTCGTTTCTTGTCAGGTTTAGGTGTTTTGAGCGACTAGTTGATCTATTTAAGTGTAAGTTGAATTGTTCCTATATCCTTGGTTGTGTAGTATTCATTGCCATTAGGGTCGAGTGTTGGTGAGACCGAGAGGTGATCCATCATTAGAACACGTTAGCAATTGTTTCCCGATTTGGTCGTTTTAATCGATTTTGAGTAGTTTAGGCTTGTTGAGTGAGACCGAGAGGTAATCCAGTGAGCCCGAGCGATCCTTATTCGTGTCATCTTTAGGGACCGGCGTCTTGAAGTCATTCAATCCATTAGCTTGTTAGGCCTACAGTTTGATTCAGACCTAGGTAGACGTTTTTCTCCATCCTAAGTTAACACAGTTAGTTCCCCGTTAAGTTTTCTATTTTTGGTAACTTTTGTTAGTTAGTCCAGTTAAGTAATTAGAAATCAAAAATAAATATAATATTATTCTAAGGTAGGTCTTGTCTAGGGTTAGTAATCGTTAGCGTCTTACGTGTCCACGTGTTCGATACTCGGACTTCCTAGGTCTATACTACTTGTCATCGGTACACTTGCCGGTTGTGTGTGGTTTTAGGATTTTTGTTTTAATATTAAAGCTTAGTTGTGAGGGTCATTGTTATAGGGTTATCCGACACACATCATGTCCACTAGCTGTAGATGTGGTGTCATCTTCAATCATTTGGACATTAAATCTTGATTGACTTCCTCCACATACTGAGCTTGTATCAGCTGGTTCCTCCACAATTGGCTGTTGATGAGACTTAAGAGTGAGGCTTCCCGTTGGTGCCACTAAAGCATTTGTCATTGGGAAGCTGGGCTTCTCTTCTCTTATCATATTGTTTTCTATCATCTCATGCTCAGCAGCCTTTAGAAATGCTATCACATCATCCAACTTGAAGTTGGGGAAATTGACCTTTTCTTTAATATATTTGTTGGTTGTGTACCATTCTCCAGATAATGAGGACAACAATTTCTTATTCAGCTCAAAATCAGAAATTAGTAAGTCAGTCGTTCTGATTTCATTCACATTGGTCATGAACCTCTGCAACACTAACTTTAGTCGTTCACCTTCTTTGAACTTGAATCGATCTAACTATTGTTTCAATCTGTCCATTTTGATGTCTCTGAGCTCTGTGTTACCCTCAAACATGTCAATAACAACATCATACATCTCCTTAGCGGTTTTATGATGGTTGACACTGGTCAATATCTCCCAAGAGAGACCTAGTTTCAACATTGACCGTGCCTTGTCGTCTCTTTTCTTCATCTTGCTTTCAATGGTGGCACTGTTGTTTGCAGCAAGGGAGGGAATATACTGTCCATCTTGGATTGAGTTCCAAAGCTTGGGGTCATTATAGTTGATAGCAGCTTCAAATAAGACTTCCACGTGATGAAATTTTCTTGTCCTAGTAATCTTGGCATCTTGTTTGTTGATACCTCTTGATCATCCATCTTCTCAGATCTGAACTTTCACAAACGAAAACTTTGTAAAGCTTCAAGCTTTATCATAAACCTTCAGTCCCGTGGCCTTTAGCGAGCTTCCACAGCTCTGATACCACTTGTCAGGACCGTAAATCTGGTGCAAACCTTAAGTAGGTTGACAAGAACACACAGATCTAATAACTCAAAGGCCTATTGGATATTCCGGCGGAATCAAAATATTCAACAGATGGGAATAGAGGTCTGAGATAATAACAACGAAACAATAAAATATAGCCGTTAAGAACAAAATCAAAGACAAAGATTCACTGCATTTAATATATCATTTAATGTAACAGTGAAAGGAATGTCTAGGGTTTCGTGACGGCGGCGGCGGTACGAGGAGACAAAGAGAATATTCGTTTGGAATGTTTTGCCCTCGTATTGCGTGCGCTCAATCGTGCCCTAAATGGAAACCTTGGAAGCCATTTATAGACCCTGACATTCCTTCTAGAATTCCCTAATCATTACATAATGAAAGATAAATAAAAATACAAGTGTAAGAGTCTTCGAGCATGATATGTATCTTGCTCGAGCAGACTCAATATGCATTGTATGCTCGATGAGTATCTTCGAGCACACTTTAATTAGAATAATTTCTGATAGAAATTATTCTTCTCTAGCATGCTTCATCCTTCTTGACTAATTCTTTCTTTGCTCAAATTTTTCCCTCGAGCAAACCTATTCTTCTTGATGTCTTCAATTTTGTTTTGAACTTATTCAGCAATCTTCAGCATGCTCGGATGTGAAGCTTGCTCGGAAATGAACCATGCTCGAAGTCTATACTTCGCAGCATATAACATCTTCTTATTGCATCCATGCTAGTCACCAATGTTCTCGGACATCCTGTGCTCAAATCACTTGGCTGAAACTTGAATGATCGAGTTGTTTGCTTGATTGGCAATCCATACTTGATAGAAGAACACTCTTGCCCGGAGAAGTGTAGCTTGCTCGAAGCCTTTAACACTTAGAAGAATATGCTGAAAGACCATGCTCGAGGTAGTAAACCATGATTGATGATCTAAGCTTGCTCGAAATCCATACTTAGCCTATTTCATGAGGAGGTTGAGAAGATTCCAATCTTCCTTGATCAAATCCGACTCAACATTAAGGTGGGACAAAAACATGGCAGATAACATTTCTTGATAAACATCACACCATAAGTAAAACAATTGAAAGCACGTGTTTATAAAAAAAATTAGGTCCTAAAATTAGGGTTGTTACAAAAAAAAGTGTGTAACATTGATGAAAGTGTTTTTTATTTTGGCGTTTTGAGGAATGATAAAAAAGTTGTTTTCTAGAAGCCATAAAAACCTTTCTATCTAGCTTTTGTCTTTTTGAGCATAAAATTACCAGTATACAGTGTAAGGCCTATATTCTATATTGTTATTAGGATTGTGTATATCGTTCTAGTTTGCTTTTAGTCGACATATTACGTACTCGTTATGTTTATTTTGTAAGTTTATTATGTAAACTTTGGAGAAATGGGGCCCTATAAAAGGGTCACTTTACCCATTTCTCCAAACAACTCAATATACAAACTCTTTGGAAATAAAGTTTCTCCCCACCTTTCATCTTTTCTCTCTTTTATATAAACAAAACTATGATCCAAGATCCGAGTGTTGTTGGTGATTTCCGCGAACCAACAACACGGATTGATCCGAATAAAGTTGTGAGATCCATCTGGAGGACCTACAAGTAGTATCAGAGCTATCAGCTCGACTTTTTGTGTTTTCGAATCAAACTTTTCGGATTTTGATCTTAGTTTTTGTTGGATTTGAGGTTGTTTTTCGTATTATCAACTTCTTTTAGAGTCCTTTACACATTAGAAATATACGAAAATCATCAAATCTAATTTTTTAGTGTTGTTAAGTTTTTGTGTCCAGGCTCAGATTCGGCTTAAAAACTCAGATCTATGCCGATTTAGTAGTTTTTAGACTAAAGTCTTTTTGACTTTTTTGGAGTTTAGGGGCTATCTTTTCAAAAAAAAAATAAAATCACTGTAGCAATCGAGTCGCGCGAGTACTGTAGCAACTCGGTCGCGCGGGTACTGTGGTAACTCTGCAGCGCAATTACTATAGCAATCGAGTCGCGCAAGTGCTGTAGCAACTTAGTCGTGCGATCACTGTCACAATCGAGTCGCGCGAGTACTGTAGCAACTCAGTTGCGCGAGTACTGTGGCAATTCAGCCGCGCGATTACTATTGCAATCGTGTCACGTGAGTATTGTAGCAACTCAATCGCACGATTACTATAGCAATTGAGTCACGCGAGTATTGTAGCAACTCGAGTCGCGTGATTACTGTAGCAAATCGAGTCAACTGAGTACTACAGCAAAAAAAAAAAAGATAACCTTAATTTTTTTCCCTCTTTGTATACCAAAAAAAAGAAAAAAAAAATCATCTTCAATCTAATTGAGTCTCCACTCACATTTAAAAAAATCAACTCAAAACAAATCAACCTTTTCTATTATTATTTATTAAGTTTTTTATTCGAGTTAAGTTTCGAATCAAGTTTTCGAGTCTAGTCATTTGAGTTGAGTTGGTCGGGTCGAGTCAATTTAAAAAAATGTCTTTCGATCCTGAGCTTGAAAAAAATCTGGATATGAGGGAAAGCCTAAAGGAAGTATTAACAGGAGATTTGAGTCACTCATCACTAAAATGAGAAGTGTCGGTATCATCAATGGTTTGTTTGAGATAAACATGAAGCTATTGAACTTGCTGCCTTACACATGGTATAGCAATGCAGCTACCATCAAGAGAACCACAAACCTGAATACTACAATACTCTCAAAGTTGACTTCTACCATCAAGTCTTGAAATAATAGATGTAAGCTCCGAATGAACAATCAGTCAAACAAAAATAAATCTGGGACAAGTGTTGCAGGTGGAAGCAGTCGTGCATGTCCTATCCTTCCCGAGGTACACACAAATCTATACACACAAGCTTGCATTAAAAAGTTGAGTCCTATAGAGATAACTATGATGTTGTTGTTAAAGAGAACTCACAATTGAAAAGTCTGAATGAACAATATGTTAAGCCTGATAAGGTTTACACCACCAAGATCAAAACTCACCATGAAGACGTTACAAATTTAAAACTCAAAAATTTTCAATTAGATAAAGCACTTGAATATTATAAAAATATTGTTAATGAACTAAAAGCTAAAGTCGAAAGCTTAGATTATGAGCTTTCTGATAAAAAATAAACTGACAAGAAACTTGAGTTAACTGCAGAAAAATTTGAATTAGCGTCTAGTAAGTTGAATGATATTCTTGGAGCACAAAGGGGTGCTTAACAAAAGTTGGGTCTAGGCTATGATTATTCAGCTGTACCACCACCATTTAATGATAATTGCACTAGCTACCCCATATTAGTTATAATACCCCTCTAAAGGAAGAGATGGTATATGGAATTGGTCATGTACCAAAACCAATAACATTTGTTCCTCCAGCTTCTAAAGCAACTGCTCCAATACCTGTAACTGATGATTCTAGTATTGATTCATCCTGTTTAGTAGGTTGTGTTAAAGAATGTGGGTCGGTGAAAACGGACATGAGTTGTGATTATGAAACCGTTTATGATGATACTTTTGTCGAAAAATTTGTCAATGAATGTAGGCCTGATGATGTGAACATATCAAGTTGTTAGACTGGGGATAATTCAAGTAAAAGCAAAGTTTTTGAAAATAAAATGGCCAGTACTTCGTGTGAATATGTTCTACCAAATAAACGATCATTTTCTCAAACAACCAATCAATTAAGAAATCCTCAGTCATACAACTTATATGATAAACACTACTATGGTCATTATCAACAAAATTTTGTTGATCCATATTACACAAATGTGTTTTATAATCATGCTCCTTTACAAGGATTCACCTTTCCCATCGCACCAACCACAATATAGTTCTGATGAGCTCTATGGCACTCCTAGGAGAAAATGTTGTTTTTGTGTGTGGTCACTCTTCTCACCTTGCAAGAAATTGCAAGAACTGGTACAATCAACAAATTGATATTCAAAGGCGACTTAGTCTGTCCCCAAAAGGAGCTTTTAATAGCCCAAATTCAAGGATTGATCAAGCCGATAGTGAACCCAGTGAAATGGATGTGAGATCCAAAGTTAATAAAGTAAATCACAAAAATAAACCTTTTTGCAAATCCAAAAGGGATAAAATCAAAAAGGATGTTAAAACTGTAAAGTCTGAGGATTCACTAAAAGCAGTTCTAAAAACAAGAAAAGAGAAGTCCAAACTACTCTGCATCAAGCGAGGCACCAAAAAGAAATAAATGGTTTTTAGAAAATAAAATTCTGTTTAGTCGGTTTACGGTTGACCTTCCCGGGACAAAAGTATCTCGGGAACCCATATCTATTTAAACGCTCAGCGCATGTAGGGTTGTTGGTACATGTGTGTCAGTAGTTCATAGTCTAGCATTTGTAATCGAGTCTGTAATGTAATTATGGTTATGATTATGTTTATGTTTTTGTACATGCGAAGTTGTCAACAAGTTCGCTCAGGCGAACTTGTTGAACCAGCGAAGTTATTGACAACTTCGCCTATGGCGAAGTTGTCGTGTTTATAAACTGTTCGCTGAAACAGTTTCGGTAGTTGGTTTTTTAGGGTTTCGTTTCAGCTGTTCACTTCGAGTGTTACGTGTCAGTGTCTGTAATAGTGACCTTGAGTCACGTGTTCTGTTATCAATATAACGTGTTCGTTCATTGCTCGTGTGTTTTTGGTTTATACATATTCTGCACTCGTATCTACCTACGCAGGGATTCCGCACCTGCGTTGTTAGCGACATCCCGTGTACGATCCCTCCAGGACCTACAATTGGTATCAGAGCCATCGGCTCGATTGTGAGGTTCGGGATTTCACGCGGGTGCAGAAAACGTCTCGTTTGACCTATTCGCGGGACGTGTTTTTGTTGGGATTGTGTTTTACTCGTGTTTGACAGTCATTTTCAAGCCATTACATCGATCGGAAACTGCTAGATTGACGAAATCAGATCTGAACAGTTTCCTTGTTCATCGGGCGAAGTTACAGTTCTTCAGGCGAAGTTGCCGTCACTGGAAGTAGGGTTTCGGCGAAGATATAAGGATTAAGCGAAGTTAACCACAACTTCGCCTACCTTATAAGTTCCCCTTAGCGAAGTTATCCTCAACTTCGCTTACCTCCCAAGTTCGCTTACCTCCTAAGTTCGCTCATTCTAAGCGAAGTTATTTTTAACTTCGCCCAGTCAAGCGAATTTAAGACCCAGCGAAGTTCACTTTCCAGCGAAGTTAACTTTCAAGCGAAGTTATTCCTAACTTCGCCTACTGTGATGTTTTAAATTTTTTTTCAGGTTTTCAGGTTTTCGCAAAGATATCGTCAATTAACATCTCCGATTTAGTCAAGATGGAAGTAGAAGCGGGGTCTGCCACTAAGGCCCCGAGGTTGATGAAAGGAACTGACTTCGTGGCATGGAAGGACAGATTCATCCAATACATTAAATACCAGGATGCAAAAATGTGGGTGTGCATCCAGGATGGATATATCCCTCCAACTATGCAATACGAAGGTCGTGATGTGGTTAAGAAGTATAGCAAAATGGAGGACGAAGAAAAGAAAATGTATGAGGCCGAGAGCAAGGCCCATGCAGCTATAACTATGGCACTTCCTCAAGAGGTTCTCCACACTTTCAGAAAGTACACTTCTGCGAGAGAGCTTTGGGATGCTCTTGAAAATAAATTCGAGGGGAACGTGGGTATCCGTGCATCAAAGATTAAACTTTTGAAGACTCAGTTCTCCGTCTTCAAATTTTTGAAGAACGAATCACTGGATGATATTATCACCAGATACTATCACCTAATGACAGAGCTTAGCAATTATTCGATTGCTTACCGAGAAGAAGAGATCGTTGAAAAGCTTCTCGATGCTCTCCCACCGAAGTGGGAAATGTACACCGTTCTTATGAGGGAAGACAGAGACTTTCCAAATTATGATTTGGAAACGGCAGTAAACAAGCTCAGAACTTATGAGCTTAATATGGTTCGAAAAGAAACACAAACAGATCAGATACAAGACCCTGGTATGTATGGTGCAAAGGTTAACTCAGGCTCAAGTTCGAGGCCTGAATCTGCTGCTTATTACTCAAAAGGGGAGTCAGGTTCTGACTCTTCTCATGAAGGAAACGTTTCTGTAAACTCAAACGGTGATGTCTGTTTCGTTGCTGGAGGATCAAGTACTTCAAAGCCTCAAGCATCCACAAGTGGTTTCTCTGCAAATGCCTCAAGCAATAATTATTCCAAGATGCCCATGAGTGTAAAATCTGCTGAAGAGCAGTTTGCTGTCTATGCATCATTTATTGCTTCCTATGAAAACTACATCCAGGGGAAGATTGTGGACCCTGCTGTTCTGGATGAGGATTACGACCAGATCGATGCTGATGATATGGAGGAGATGGATTTGCAATGGCAAATGGCAATGATTGTGAGGCGAGTTAAACGGTTCATGAAGAAAACTGGGAGAAAGTTTGTTGGTGGTAGGCCTGGATTCGACAAATCTAAGGTAAGGTGCTATAATTGTCAGCAATACGGGCACTTTGCCAAAGAATGTAGAAATGAGAGGGTTGAACGAGGACAAGGTCGGCCTACACAACACACTGGAGTTAACAGAGAGATTAATGCCATGTTGACCAGAGAAGCAGGTGAGTACAACTGGAACGTGCATTCAAATGAATCTGGTGAGCAAGCGAACATGGCTGAGGCTGAAGTTGAAGAATGTGAGAAGGTTGTTGGAAATGAGAAAGCTACTGAAGAAGAGACCGCTTTCATGGCAGATGACAAGGATAATCGCTCCGAGGTAAGTACTAAGAATATTTGTACTAGTTGTGAGAATTTGTCTGAGCAACTTACAACGATAACTGATCAGTACGTCCGTTTAGATGCTGATTTTAAAACTATTAAAGAAGATCACCATTTTACGAAAGCAAGAGAAACAAGTTATAAAATTAAAATAAAAGCATGTGAAAAAGACATTCAAAGCTTAAAAACTAAACTTGCTGAGAAAATCGAAATAATTGATCTTAGTTATGAAGTCTTAGAAGAAAAAACTAAATTGATTGCTGATCGGGATAAACAGATTGCAGACCACCAGGTGAAGGTGGTGGAATTGAACCGCAAACTTGAGCAGTTCAGGAATTCCTCGACAATCCTTGATCATCTCGTGAGTGATCAAGGTACCTCTGCAAAGAGGGGAGGAATCGGTTATCACGAGGTTCCACCACCCTTTAACCACAACTATACTTATAATCCGAGTGTTCAGAAATATGTTGATTTCGAAGTTCCTCAGACAACTCCAATCAAGATTACAAGTGTAGAACCAAGTGTTAGCTGTGGCGAAACAAGTTCGCCTGTTACTAGTGTGAATATTTCTGTTTCGAGTCCAGTCTCATCGGATTCGGATAAGTTGTCAGAATCTGGACAGACAAAAGAGAAGGTAGGGTTACCCACCGGTGGAGATAAAAATAAAATTTCTAAAAATAGTTCTCCACTCAATCCGTACGTCCCACCTTATGTGAGACGAGCGGCTGGTAACACTGCCTCTACATCCAAACCAACATTTGACAAGAAAATGGAGAGTCGATGTTGCTTTAGATGTAACAAGTTAGGACATCTAGTTGCAGATTGCCCTTTGAAGCCGAGATTCAGAGGTGTGAAGCCAAATAAAACTGAGTATAAGCGTCATTTTGCTACTGCTAAAAATGAAAACTTTACAAAATGCCAAAATGTAACGAATTCAAGTTTTCGTAAAAACAAACCTCAGTTTTTCAACCAAACCACAAGATATAACACTTTCAATTCACATAGGTTTGGGAGGCATTACACTCAATCTGCAAGGAGATTTCCTAACAGGACTTACAGAAATTATCCTGATGCTAACTTGAGAAAGCCAGGGTACGGGACGTATCGATCCAAGACCAATTGGTCTTGGGTCCCAAGATTCTAACTTTTTGTTTTATTGTGCAGGAACAGTTGAACAGGGCTGCCAACAATCTCTGGATTGTAGATAGCGGCTGTTCCCGGCACATGACGGGCAACAAACACTTGTTGCAAGATTTAAAACCTGTTCAGGGGGCAAGAGTTAGTTTTGCTGGTGAAAGCGGTGGTAGGATTACTGGTAGAGGACAGTGTCGAATGGGAGAATGACACTTGAGAATGTAAATTTTGTGGAGGAATTAAAGCACAATCTGCTGAGTGTGTCGCAGATTTGTGATAAAGATTACACTGTCCATTTCACAAAGAATGAAGCGATAGTATTGAAGCCTGGTTTTCAGATACCAGACGAATGGATAGTTATGAAAGCTCCACGTGAAACGAATACATATGTGATGGACATGAGGTCTACTGAAATGGCCACCGGAGAATCTTGTTTAATGACAAAAGCAAGCGAATCAGAATCAGAATTGTGGCACAGGAGAATGGGACATATTCATCTTCGGAAGATGAACTTCATTGTCAAGAATGGGCTTGTGATGGGCGTTCCCTTAAAAAGTTTTAACTTTGAAGACAAATGCATAGCATGCAAGAAGGGAAAACAACACAAGAAAACCCATCTCACCAAGAAAGTCAATTCTATTGCCGGTACTCTAGAACTACTTCATATGGATCTCTTCGGTCCAGTGATGTAAAAGTCTAGGTGTACTTCTTACTGCTTGGTGATAACTGATGACTACTCGCGGTATTCGTGGGTATATTTTCTGAAAACGAAAGATGAGACGGCTCAGATGGTGAAGAATCTAATTACAAAGTTGAGAACGTCATGAGTAAATCAGTTAAATACATCAGAAGTGACAATGGGACAGAGTTCAAGAACTTTGAAATGGAAATCTTCTGTCTTCAGAAAGGAATTGAACATCAATACAGCGCTCCGTATACTCCGCAACAGAATGGAGTGGCTGAAAGGAAGAACCGAACGTTAATTGAAGGAGCCAGAACTATGCTGGCAGACTCGAAGCTTCCTGTGATGTTCTGGGCTGAAGCAGTTGCTACAGCTTGCTATGTTCTGAATAGGGTTGTTAACCGTTAGAGACTTGGAAAAACTTGTTACGAGCTTATGCATGGAAGGAAGCCCAACTTGTGCGGTCTTGAACCATTTGGATCTCATTGTTCGATTTTGAAGACTAATTCGAAATTTGGTGAAGTAGCCGATGAAGGAATCTTAGTCGGTTATGTAGTTGGGACTCCCAACAGACGGGTCTTCAATACTTCGACTTGCAAGGTGGAGGTGGTTTGTAACACTGACATTACTAGTTACCAATCGCCAAAACCAAGCAATGGACCTGCTGAGCTTTTCGACTATGTTAAGCTTTTTAAGTCGTTTAACGTACCTGATTTGGAAATTTCTGAAGAAGACGAAAGAGCTGTGACGAAGATGATATTTGATGAGGAAGAGAATCTATTGCAACAACAGTTGATTGAGAAATCTCAACCTTCCACATCATTGGTACCCCTAATGCCTCAACTGAGGATGAATTTATTAATCCTTTTCACTCTCAGCCAGAAAACAACCATAGATGAGATCTCTTCAATTTGGAAGATAATTTGCATGTCGGTGCTGTTCCGACCACGAGAATTCACAAAGATCACCCATTGGAGATATTATAGGTGATGTGTCCTCCAGTGTACAAACCAGAAGTAGCTTGAATGAGCACACCTGTGTTTATACAAGCATTAAGGAAACGGGTATACTGAACGAATGTTTGTACTCCTGCTTTATAAGCCAAATTGAACCAAAGAATTATCAAATGGCTTTAAAGGACAGCTCGTGGGTCGAAGCCATGCAAGAAGAGTTGGCTCAGTTCGAGAAAATGGAAGTTTGGACTTTGGTTGAAAAACCAAGAATGTGCATGCTATAGGCACAAAATGGGTGTTCAAGTGTAAGAGAGATGATAAGGGAATTATCGTAAGAAATAAGGCGAGGCTGGTTGTTAAAGGTTTTAATCAGCAAGAGGGTATTGATTACAATGAGGTGTTGCGCTCCTGTCGCCCGGTTAGAAGCGATTCGATTGTTTTTGGCGTTTGCTGCATTTAAAAAGATGAAGGTATTTCAGTTGGATGTAAAGAGCGCGTTTCTAAACGGGAGAGTTGATGAGGTTGTGTATGTTGAGCAACCTCCGGGTTTTCCTGACCCAGACTTTCCTGATCACGTATACAGGTTGAGCAAGGCGTTGTATGGGGTTACATCAGGCACCTCGTGCCTGGTATTCAACGTTATCAGACTACTTGCTGGAAAACGGTTTGAAAGGGGATTGATCGACAGTACGTTGTTTGTGAAGAGAGAAGGATGTGACTTCCTGCTGGTTCAAGTCTACGTGGATGATATCATTTTTGCTGCATCAAGAGTATCCATGTGTCAAGATTTTGAGGCTGTCATGAAGAAACGATTCGAGATGAGTGCTATGGGTGAACTAACGTTCTTTCTAGGATTGCAGGTTGATCAGAAGAAGGACGGGATGTTCATTCATCAGACGAAGTACGTTCATTGGTGCTGAAGAGATTCAAGATGGAGGAAGTTCTCCATATGACACTCCAATCTGCGTCAATCACAAATTGGGGCGCTGAAACAGATGGTGACGCAGATGTGGACCCAACTCTGTATCGGGCGATAATAGGTCATTAATGTATTTAACTGCTTCTAGGCCTGATATAATGTTTGCTGTTTGTCTTTGTGCTCGTTTTCAGGCAAACCCAAAGGAATCTCACATGAAAGGTGTGAAGAGGATTTTGAGGTATCTAAAGGCAAGCCGAAGCTAGGGTTGTGGTACCCAAAGGGAGGAGACGTTGAACTGGTGGCTATACAGATTCTGATTATGGGGGATGCAATCAGAGTCGGAAGTCAACAACAGGAGCGCTGTCAGTTTCTTGGAGGAAGATTAGTTTCCTGGCAGTGCAAGAAACAGACATCATTGCAATTTCAACATGCGAAGCTGAATACATGGCAGCATCCAACTGCTGCTCTCAGGTTTTGTGGATTCAGCAACAATTACGCGACTATGGTCTGAATTTCTTACTCACTCCTATTTTAATTGATAACACTGCCGCCATCTCAGTAATTAACAATCCCGTGAAGCACAGTAAAACTAAGCATATTGACATTCGTCATCACTTCATACGGGATTGTGCTGAGAAGAAACTGATCAAGATCGAAAAAGTTGATACACTGGAAAACTTTGCTGATTTGTTTACAAAAGCATTTGATAAAGCCAGATTTCAAAACCTAATTGAGCTGAACGGGATGATCAATCCCGAGTAACCATGTCTTTCTGTTTTTTTTAAAAAAAAAAAAAAAATGTGTCATTATTGCTTAAAATTAGTCGGTTACCTCAGTTTGATGGACATATCCTCGGATATGTTTTGGTCCTCGTTTCGACTTAGAGAATGAGGATCGCCATTAACCGGAAGACTGAAAGTGACCGGGGCAGTTATGACGTGTGTTCCTTCAGTTGCTGAAAATTAGTCGGTCATTCTTAGTAAAAAGGACACATACTTGTATGTGGTCGGTCCAGTTGATCCATTGGATCTTCAGGATTGCCGTTTACCTGACGACTTTGACGTGATCGGGGCGATTGAAATTAAAAATTTTAATGGGAAATGAAATTACTCTTCAAGTCTAATACTTCGTAAGAAGTTCTTTGCTTGTTTAACAGAAAATTGATCCAACCTTGGAAAATGATATATATACTGATTGTGTGTGCTTAACTAGTGAAGTTATTAAGCTTAAAAGGCTTTAGAACAGTCATTGTATGTCATGGTAATTTTTATGGTGCGTAAAAGTGTATGTGAAATTAACTTAAATTACTCGATTTTACGTGGAAACTCCTTAAGAGTTTTGAATGTCTTCATACATATCTTTCCGAATGATAGGCAGAAAAGCGACTACCCAGTCATACACGAGGCCCGTGAGTGTTCTGATTCC